>NW_016690284.1:1293608-1488123 GCF_001604755.1 Lepidothrix coronata
GAGGTTCAAAACAATCACTCAGGATTTGGACGGATTGTGGGAAACCATGATGCTACATGTCTAGTCCTCACCCTGCACATTTGTTGCTTGTCACGTGGTCAGCTTTGTCCTCTTTGTACTTTAATCTTTTTGCATGTGTGTCTGTAAAGTGTGTGTGATTGTAATTTTTTTCTGTCTGACCACTTTTCAGGAAGCTCCCGTTGCATTTTGTTTCTTGTACTAAGAAAGCTATTTCTTCTAGAGCTGTTTCGTTCTGAATTTCAGCAAGAGAGAAATGAGTAGATAAAGCAAACAGATTAAGGGACATCTAGGAGAACATTTTTCAAGTATCGTGAACAATTTTGCCAAGATTCCTGTTAAAGAAAATAAGCTTTGGATAGCAAACACTTGAAAAGTACATCCTTAAGTGATACTGATAGATGGTAAAACAAATTTTCAAATTATTTATTTGACATTTTTCAGTTTAACTGGCCTTTTTATAGATATATTTTTATCTATATAATGAAACTGTATTTTTTGATAATAAATACAAAGTCTTTCATATATAGTTCTCTTATATATTGTACTGTGTTATAAATGCTCAAAAATGCAGCAGACTGACTTTTATCCTTATTTTTATAATTTCATTTCATTTCAGTGAAATTCCTGCTTAGTAGTTTATTTTCACCAACAATGCCTAAGACTCAGTCATGAACTTTAAGCACTATTTGATCAACTTTGTTAGTGTTTTCCTCTTTCTGCTTCGAATTGTTTTAAGAGTGCCATGCTTTTTGGAGCTCCTATGGTATTAGTGCTTCCTAGCACCTCAGATGCATAAACCACGAGATAAAAGAGAACAGCTTTCTTCTTTTATTATTTTTTTTTATGGTGGAAATGGATTGAATTCTATCACATGGCTCAAATCAGTGCCAAGAGGAAGGGAGAAGCCCTGGGATAGGAAGGTGGAGAGAAACACCTGGAGGAAGAGGGATGGAGGAGTGGGCAGGTGGTAAAGGGGAAGGGATGAGACCTTCCCCTGGCCACTGGCAGTGAGCAGCTGCTTTTGCCCAGAGGAAGGATGGAACTGCATATCTGGATCGCTGAGTTTTTTTCAGATGCAGTTTCCCCTGTGCTTACCTCAGGCAGCCTGTGCAAACCCATGGGGCTTCCTGGCTGGAAAGCTGCTTTCTGCTGCCCCTCTGCTGAGTGTCTTCTTAAGTGATGGATGCTCACAGTGTAGTCCAGGTATAGAAAACTGTGGAGGGAGACAGGGTTGGAGGGAATGCCAGGATAATATATTGGCATGCTGGTTCTTAAGCAGCCTGTCCCACTGATTATTAAAGTCTGTTGCACAGACAAGGTGTCATCCTGTTGCTTGATTTCAGCTACCTTCTGGCACTTAACCCTCTGAGACACTTTTTTTAAAAGTTATTTGAAAACTGGTGAAGCAGCCACTAAGAGGGGAGGCAATGGCAGAACAGGCAGGGTGCTGGCAGCAGGCAGGGCTAACTGCAGCCCACCAGTCATGGACACATCCACAGGGACAGGACATGACAGAGCCCAGCCAGGAAATGCCAAGCCAGGAAAAATGTTGAGCTTTGCATTCAAGCGGTCAGTAGGCTGGAGTAGTGTGAGGTGAGCTTCAGTACCACCCCTTATCCAGGAATGGGAACCTGGCTACCATTTTCCCCTGCCAGGCCAAGGTGCTGCAGAAATGTCAAGAATTATGGCAGCCATGCCCCAGCTCTGTGGCTTTAACAGCCAAAGCACAAGCTGGATTTTAAGGGACTGAGCACTAGATTTTGATTCAGACTACCAGAAAGGCACCTGAGGTTATGCAGGTGGAGTGTCTTGGTGAGGCTTTTTACAACCCTTTCATTTACTCTGGAAGCGGAAAATGCTTCCATCAGGTGAAATATTTCACCAAGTTGTCTCAGATGCAGGTACAGTATATGCAAGTTTGCATTTGTGTTAATCAAACTGGCTCCTGATTGGTAATTATTAAGAACACAAACCTGTAAGAGTTGCACGGAGAGTTCCCCATGTGTTCCTCTTGACAAGACAGGTATAAACTAGGTATAAACTAGACCTTTGCTCAGAGCTATGATGTCCCCTGCTTCTTATAGCCTTCAGCACCAGGAATTCCCCAAAAGTGATTCCAGTGCGTAACCATCCAAAGAAGTTTTTTCTATATCTGTTTCTTAAATTTTTTTTTTTTTTTGAGAAAGCAGTTTCTGCTTTTTGTTCTCAGTCCTAGATATCACTGTGCACTGTGCAGAGCTCACTTCCTCTCTTCTTCCCTTCTCTGCAGAGTTGGAGCCTTCCCAGGAGCAGACCTCTGCTCCAGGGAGGAGTGTAGGGAGCGAATCAGGGCTTCCCACTGCTGTCTTTCTGTTCTGTGACCTGCAGGGTGAAGGCAAAACAGGAAAAGCTGCGACAAAGTCACCAGTGACATTGTGGCTGTTTGTAGTTAATGGGATTTGCTGTGTTACGCTGTAGCTTAAGTGCTGAGCTTTGTCTCCTTCATTCCCCTTCCTTAGCCTATAAAACCCCTGGTGACTGTCACCTCAGATGTACCTGTGGCAGATAAGCAACGCATCAGAAAAACATCACGTGGGTCCAAGTCTGTTACTGTTATAATGTTGAGGGCGTTTTTTCATTGTGGGTTTTTTTCAGTATTTTTAAAGGACTAATGAAGGTTGGGTTAGTCTCTCCAAAGATTTGTGCACTGTGGTCTGGCTCAAAACACATGATGCCTTTACAGGCCCATGTTACCTGCCCTCTCTGCGCTGGTACTCAGCGTGGCAACGTGCAGGTGATCCAGTGGATTTCCTTTTGTCAGGATCTGATGCAGTGAGAGGCAACTCATTCAGAGTAACGACTATCGGGGTTTTCCCATTTTTGTTGTTGATTTTTTTTGGTGTTGATGTCACTACTCTGGGTGCAGAACCAGGAGAGACTGGCTGAGATTTTCCGGTTTCAAGTCATTGTCCTTTGTAGTTATTGTGGCTGCGAGATTCTTGCTCTCTTATGTACTGCTGCAGGGCAGTGGGAGCTGGAAAATGCTTCAAAGAAATATAAAAATGGCACATTTTTTTCATTTAGAATTTCCTGACCTTTTCAGTTTGTCATGCTGTCTTCCTTCCACTCTGGTGTTTGCATAACCTTGTTCTGTCTGTAAAAGGAAGGGAAACAGCCTTATTGCTGTTTATTGTTTTATAAATAAGGATTTCACCAATATTTCAGTGAGAGAGAGTGGACCGTAATGTATTTTGTTTCACTTCTAGGAATGGGCAAGCTGTTTTCCTGGAAAGGAGCTATTACAATGATAAAATGCTATTTCAGTAAAACTTGGGGGTTTTATGAATTGGTGAATGCAATGAAATAATGTTTCAAACAGAAGAAATTCAAGGATATTTCTGGAAAATCCTTTGTTCTGAAAACTTCAGTTTAAATGTGTTTGAATTATTTTTCATGAGGTTTTTTATTGCTATTTCTTCACACTGTGACATGTTAGTAGTGATAGCTGGCATTTCATCAACAAATTTCTCATGTTTCATGGAACACAAATAGGAGACACACCAACCTGGAAAGTAAGGAGTACTTCAGTTAGTATGTCTTAGCTGTTACTCAGAGACATTTAAAAGTAAAATAATGAAATGCTTATCTCCTTTAATTGGCCTGTGCCCTGTCATTAGTAGTAGTACAGAAAATGTAGTATAAAGATTTTGGTTTTCCAGCCCACAAACTACTAAAGATGAAATGAACCATCTGTTTTCCCTGAAATGTATTACCATATTATTGCATGAGGAGTGCATGAGTGAATTATTTGCATATTATTTCATGATGTGTAAGTATCTGTGATTACCTGCGGGCCTTGAAACAGCAAATACATCTAAAAAGAAAAGATAAAATGCAAAATATAGTTAAAATTCTAAAAGAAAAATTTCTAACACCAATCCTTCCAGATATTGCATTCATCACTACTTCTAAAAAAATCTGTTTGCTGTCACTATTATTTTAACCTAATTTAAAATTTAAATCAGTTTTGAAGTTTACTGTAGAATAGTCGTACTATTAGTACACTGTAAAACAGTAAAGATGAATTTTATCCAACTCATCCAAAGCACTTCAGACGTGAAGCTTGTGAACACTAGAAATGTTTTTTTTTTTTTTTTGAAGTTGGGTTTCTTTTCTCATAATTGTTCATCACTGTAGTAAGACTTTGGGCTCAGTCCATGACTGGAAGGAAGGAGAAGCTTGCCTGTGTCCACATAAGCAGTTTTCTTGCAGTAGTTGAAGGAAAAGATCAGGCTGAAGAGATTGCTTAATTCATCACAGTAAAGAATAGCATAATTGACTGGCCCAGGCTGGGGACCACTCCCAGGAGGCACTTAATATGTGGACAGAGGCTGTTGTATGTAGCAAAGGGAGCCACAATGGAAGCAATACTTGTATTGAGATGGGATAAGCTTTTTTACCATCTTTAGTTTGAATTGTTTTTGTGAAGCAAAAAGTTAAATAATGGTCGTTATTTGGAAATGGTGAAATATACTCTGTCTAAGGGAAAGGGCTCATGTATTCTTCAGCTTACTTGGAGAACTTGTTTGGTGACTTCTTTACCGGTTTAGCAGTTTTTGCACGTTTTTAGAAGTACAGAGCCAAAGATGTATAAGCGAGAAGGAAAATAGCTGTAAGCAGAAAAGTAAACACAATATTGTCAGCTCAACATTGTTTATCTACAGCCAAATCCTCACTAATTTCTTGTGTTTGATATACTTTCATAATGTATAGTCATAATATGTGTCACAGTGCTCCCCTTTAGTTAATGCCTTCTTTACATGGGACTGGAATCATTGCTTCCATTACCATCAAAGCATTTTGGACAATATTGAAATTTCTGTGCCTGATGGGCCAGAAAAGAGAACAACGGTGTTTGTACAAAATGTGTTTACTTGTATTTTTTATATAAATTGATTCCTTATTCTTTATGATCAGAGCAAATCTCCATGCCTTCTGAGGTATTCACCAGACCAAACCGCAGAGCACATTGGCAGAGGGGATCATCACTGTGGCGGATTTTCAGAATATGTGCAAGCAGTGAATATGTCACACCTCCCTTGCTTGCAGATTCCCAATCCAGTGGGCTGCAGAAGGGAGTATGCTCTGTTGTAGTTATGCACTGTGAATGGTGCTACCAGGTTAAGAGATTTTGTGCTGAGTTTTGAGAAGAGATTTGACCTGAACTCTTTGGGTACAAATACCCAAAGAGTTTACCCCTGGAAACTATTTTTATTTTTAATGGCCTAAACATGACATTTGACATAAAGACATAAATATTTAGACCAGTTTCAGTATCTGTTTCTACTGTGGCTAATACGTGATGCTCCACAAAATCATGCAAAATACATGAAGCTCATATTTATCTCAAAATAGTTTGTCAGTAAAGCAGCAATATATGTTGCAGCAGTTGTGATCAGCTGCAAACCACTTTGATGTGGTATTGCAGCAGACTTGTTCAAAAGCCATGACATCTCCTGCAGCTCGGTGCCATAAACATTGCTTGTGACAGATCCTGCAGTCACTTTGCCGTGGTTTCAAAGGGAAAGTTCAGTCCAAAAATGGACGTTTTTTACTTTCTGCCTGGTTTTGTGAAATTCAGACTCTTGACAACCAGCAGTGACGCTGAATGCCCCGAGGCACATTGCTAGGCTGTCAGGGCAGGAGCGGTGACAGCAGAGGACTGTGGGACTGCCACACTGCATGAGATACTCCTCTCTGCCTTGCCCTCTGTCCTCCCCAGGAAATAAGTCTGTGCATGGGTCAGGGATGACACAGGCCTTCCTTTTCCTCTTGGCTCCTGGCTAGGGCATAAGGCAGCCCTCTCCTTGACAAAGGGAGTGCCATGTGCCTGCTTTTTGCACAGTTTTATCACAGAGAGGGCAGGAGGCAGCGGTGTGTGAGCGCTGAGCTTCATTTGAGGCTGCTTCCTGATACAGTGCTTACACCTGGTTCCCAAGCACGCAACCTGCTACTGCCCTTGTTGTGCTAGGGAAATTTCTAACTTCTATAGAGTTTTCTCTAAATTCTAGGGTTAATTAAACAAGGAGGATAGAAATATAGGTCTCTCTGACTCCTTGCTCTTATTTTCCCTGTCTTAGGCCAGGGCTTTGTATTTACTCCTCCAGTAACAATTTATAAGCCAGTGTAACTGAGGTCAGTATTTGGCTCTCGGTGTCTCTTTCATCAGCTGCAACCTGGAGATAGTAATGTTTTCTAGAGCTGAGTGAATAATTCATGACATGGCACCTTATTTAACAGATGTTGTCTCTCTGTTTGCAGATAGTCTGCAAATGGATTTCATTTTGTTCAAATTTATTTGTTGTTTCATATTATTCACCAAATACTTTCAGTAAATAATTTTATTGGCCTAAAGTGCATTCAGAATATGAATTTGAAGCCTGCCTTACATGACTGTTTGTCATTGCTGGTTAAAATTTGTTTTTTCGGCAACCATGCCTTCCAGGAAACTTGTCTCATAGAACTTCCCCAGAAAGTAATACAAGGATGCCATGAATATGTTAAGAGTGAATGTTTAGGGGGTATTCTTTCTTCATTATTACTAATGATGTGTGATGTCAATCTGTCTCCCTGGGTGTTGTGAATATTGGAAAGGTGTTTCCTGAATGTGAAATGTTTCTTAAGTGGACAGTGATACCCCAACCCTGGCTGCTCATCTCTGCTTCTCCTTTCAGTTGCACATGGTACATGGTACATGGTTCCAGCTACTGCTGAGTGCAGGGCAGGAGGTGAGCACAAGAGGTAGCACTCTGCTGTGCTCAGAGCCCCAGGAATAAGCAGGAATCCGTGGGACTAAGTCTGTGGTAATGAAGAAAATGGGTAGGGGCCCAGGGAACGTGGCAGGATTTGACTCTTATCCATACGGTTGAACTCCTTTCCTTCCCCAAAGATATCTATACTGGTGTGGTTCATGAGCTGTGCTGTTCCTCAAGACCATTCCTGGAAGACTTTCCCAGCAGGCTGAATCTGTGCCACAGGCTGTACAAACACCACGGATGTGTGAACATGTCTTTTGGTCCTGGGTAGTATCCAGCATCTCAGGTGTACATTTAAAAGCCTGTGGGTTGCTCAATGGCATTGCTTGAGGCACTGAGTGCTCCTGAGCCGATCAACAGCTTTTCCACTGGGAAAAGGAGGTGTCCCCCTTTGCTCCCTCTTTCCTGGTATTCCACTGCCACCTTGTAAGGCAGAGGTGGAAAGTGAAAAGGGGCACCCAAGTAAAATCTGAGTAGTGGGCTGTGTTTGATAGTTTGGAATGAGGGGCAGCATAAGTCTATTCTTCAAATCCATACCTGCCAGGTAACTAAAGGAGGGGGCTTTTTGTCCTGTGGCTACTTATACAATGCTGTTTTGTTTTCAGCAGATAGGCTGGGGCCTCCTCTCAATATACTGCTGGATTCACTGAACTGCACAGCGTTCAGTGTGCAATGGAAGATGCCAAAGCAGCACGCGAGCACCATCACGGGATACACAGTAAGTGATCCTTCTGCTCCGTGGCCTCAGCCTGCACATGTGGCACAGTGAACTGGGCGGGAGAGCTCGTTCTCATAACAAACAGTGCTGTCACCCAGAGAGCAGTCAAGGGACAGTGGGCTTGAACAGATTGAACTGTAACTTTAAGAAACAAGCAGATCACATTTTAGGAACAAGCTATGATGGAAATTTGGGTTGGATGCCAAGGGCTTGCAGTGGATATATATTGTTTTTCTGTTGTGCTTTCCCTGCAAGGGTCTCAGTGCTTTCTGCAGCTGATAAAACAGTAAAGTAGAGCAGAGCAGGTTGATATTACACTGTGCGTTCAGATCCTTTGACTTGTACTTCCAGCCTGAGAATTGCTTTAGCAGGAATATCTTGTGCAAACTAACCCTCTAAAACTTCCCAAACTGGCAGCAGGTACAAGAAAAGGCGTGTTTCGTAGTGTCTCTTCTTCTGATAGGAACTGTACTGCATAGCATCCCTGGGAGCCTAGCTACAGCCTTAAATAGCAAAAGAGATTTTGCTTTATTCCCCTTCCACCTCAGAGTTGAGTTTCTGTTAAAGAAGCTGAGTGATTTTCCTGTTTTAATCCTGCAATTTTGTAAGGGTGTCTCTGATCCGCACCAAACCACCATATTACTCTTCTGCCTAGAGGGCAAAAGAGAATGGCTGGCCTAAACTGCTTACGGTGTTTTAGTGTGCAAACAGAGGAGCAATGAGCACTAATATGCCATTCAGTCTTTTTTGTTAGATATTGCTTTAATCCAGGTATTCCATGGCAATAAAATTCAGTCCCAAAATGGAAGTTAGGCAGTGGGAAATTAGCACCAAAGGTGTGACATGTTAACTAGGATGTGTTGTTTTCCCCTTCAAGAAAAAAAACCCCCAAACCAGCAGATTTTTTAATCAGCATTTTCTGTGGAGGGATATGAAATTTTGAGGAAAAACATATCCAAATTTCAGTTTTATATGAAAAGGTGGGAAGCAGAATGCTCCTGACTGCCTTTATTATTAATGTACACTAAAAGAGTGAGAATATTCCCTGCGATAGGTACTTCTGGTACATATGTTCCTTCATCCCATGGTCTTGTAAATGACACCAGTGCAGCCCAGGTGCAGGGTTGTTTTTGTTGTTCTGAAAGTGCTTGTAGTCTAGAAGTAAGAAGCACTTGGCCAGGACCTGCCTCAGCTGGGCTCTGCATGCAGTTGGGTCCACCCTTGTGTGTGAAAACAGAAGTGCAGTGAGTAAGTGGCTAAAGTCATAAAGAGTTTTCACTGTTCATGCAGTAGATCAAGCATCTGAGCTCCAGTTTATTTTTAAGCCTTTAGCCCATGAGTGGCATGATAATAAAACCAGTGAGAAACAGCACTGATAGAGCTGTACCCAGATCATCTTCACTGTATTAACCTTTGACCCTTTGACATCTCAGGGTCTCTGTGTGCAGGAAAGTAGACTCTCTCTAATTAGTCTCCAGTACATGACAACAGACATGGAGAGACATTTTATGATAGAGCAATTTTTATAATGTCATAATCATGTAATGTCAACATCTTCCTTATAAGACGGTGTCTAACTTGTGCAGACTAGTCCCACAAGTCTTTAGCTGTCCATGCTGGCCACAGACAAATGATGCACAATTCAAGTTGGTTCAAGTCTGCCCTAAAATCTAGGCTGTGTTTCATATCTGTTCAGCATATACCCTGTATGATGGTGTCCTTTGGTCACACTGACAACTTCTAGCCACTGAGAAGGGAATGTTAAAGGACTTTAGCTTTTCATACATTCGAAAAGGTAGGAGGTTGTGGGCTCAAATGCTGTCCACAATATGATAACAATGCACTCATTTTTTAAGTCACTCTGAAGCACTGAGATATTGCTTTAACTGATTTGACTATATCTTCTTCCCAAGGTCTTTTACTCAGAAGTTGAAGGTGACAAAGCAGTTAAACAGCTCTCACATGATGTTCCCCTGAGTTTGGATATGATTAGCATGGTGAGTATTTCTTTTCACCAACAGTCAGAGCACTGGAGAAGAACGTACAAGTGGGAACTTGCACATGTCTCTTTGTTGTCTGACTATTTTATCATGTAAAACAATTGGAAATTGTTTGTATCTTCCTAGTACTGACCTTTGACATCTCCTAAAATAGAACTTTGAATATGCATTTTCTGTGTGTTTTCACACATGGAAGGGGTGGAATTGCTTGAGTCTGTGCGTAGTTAGAGTTGCAATATCAATGTATGTGTATTACAGTGTCTTGATGCAGGTGTGTGAGTTAACACACAGAGTTTTCAGTGTGTTTTTACTCTCTGTGTGAGACTGTGGCCTCCTGAAGTATGTTTGCTTTAGTTGCACTTTTTCCAAGTTCATCTCCTAGAAGATTCCCTCAATTTCTGTTTTTTTTTTTCTTTTGTTCTTGAAAGCACTACTTTTTCTCATTGCTTTTCTTTGTTTGTTTATTGTTTTGTTTTGTTTATCTCTTTGTTGTTTTGGTTTGGTTTGGTTATGTTTTTTCTTATATCTCTCCGTTGCATTTTGTTTTTCATTGTCCCCTTCTCTTTCCTCCTTTCCTTTTTCTTTCCCACTTCTTTCCATTTCCATTTGTGAATGAACACTGCCATGCTCTTCTGTTGCACGGCTTAGCAGTTAGTGCCAAAATGAAAGCAATTTCTCCCTGCTTCTGGGTGGTTTTTGTACTGTCTGCTTTTAAATGGTGTTCTTGAAACATGTCAGTGCTTCCTCAGTGCAGAGAAGCTGCTCCTTGAGATCAGCAAGTTGGGAACAAAGATTTTCTGGACTCTGCTTGAGCAGAGAGTGGAAGTGTTACAGGTTGGGTGCTGTGAGGGGAGCACTTTCACACCATGCTCTGCAAAGGGGAGTCTGTCCACCAGACAGCAATGTTACCAGCACAGGGAACAAAGGCTTACATGTGCTCACAGAGGACCATTGCAGGCTTTCCAATCTTTCTTTAGTTATCCTTCTTCATCATTCATTTTTTTCCCTCCTTTCTCTTCTCAGTTTCCCCACCTGATGTTCAAGAAAATGCATTCACTGATCCCTTCTGGGCAGTGCTCAGAAACCTCCCCACGAGAAGTGTGAATGAGGGGGATGCTCAGATTTCCTGCAGTTTTCCATCACTCTGGTTGTCAGTTCTGAATTCTGCAGGTTTCTGGTATCACAGTGAATGAAAGAATATTATTCCCATGATATATTTTTTCTTTATTTACACATTATTTTTTCACTTCTTATCTTTATCTCTGTTTCCTCTCTTGCCTTTTTTTTTCCTAAAAAACATTCCTGCTAGTAGTGCCAAAAAAGATAAAACAGCATATTGTTTTTCTTTTTTAATCTGACAGCATTACTTCTTACTCACTGGGAGGAGAGAGTCTGTATCCCAATACTCATGCAGATGATTAAAAGCCAAATAGACTGCTATGTGTTGCAGCATTTGCCTTGTTTTAATTCCCTGACCCATTATTTATATGGTTTTGCCATCCCTTATTAGTATGTTAGTTCTTTAACAAGTCCTATTTTGCTTTTTTCCAGGATCAACTTGAAGGACAAGCAATTTTTGTAAGTATTGCTTCACATGAGACTTGGTCACAGCTGTGATTTAAAATGGAATTGAACGTTCCTGACCTGGTCTTTCCACAAATTCACACACAAAATTTTATCTCAGATGTTGATTATAGTTAGCACTTAGATCTTTCGTGGACAAAATACAGCAAATAGTAGCAAAAGCTCAAAATCCAGAGGCAAAGTAGCTCCCTTTTTACCAGTGGATAAACCTTTTTCTTACTCATCATAGGTATTTATGATTTTCTTTTTTTGCTGGAGTAAATTTGTGTAAAGAATGAGATACATCCAGGCAGTGAGTACTTAGAAGTGATGGGGACAGCCAAGTAATCAGACACACAGTAAAAGGGAAGAACAAAGTCTGGCACTTGGAGAGAAGATGGAGAGGGAAAAATCTGAGCTAGTCCAGCAAGAGCCGAGAAGGAGGAGAAGCTCAGGAAGAGGCCAGCCATGCAATGCCCAGGAGGAAGGAGTGGGAGAGTAGCTACTGGTATAAAACAAATTTGAAATAAATACTAACTCTCTTAATGGCTTTGCAGCTGGTGAATCAACTGATTATTTCCAGTATGGCATGCAGTCCAGTCTAATTCCTGTGGGCTGGCTTTATTGTGAGGGGAAAGCAATCAAGAGTTGCTGAGATTCGGGTTGGACAAGGGCAGAAATTTCAGTGTTTAACAGAAATCTCTAACACCAACAGCCTCTTGCAAACTTTTGTTTCCTGAGACCTGTTGTAGGAATGGAGAAATCTCATGAAGTTGGTGAATCTTACCCAGCTTTCATGGTCACAATTAAGGGAAGTTTGGTTAACTATAGGAGGCTGATATCAGGATGAGACCTCAGGATGCTCTTGAACCAGGACTATCTGGTTCAGTCCTTGCTGAGCTGAGTCTGGATTGTGACATTTCAGAGCTGAAGTTCCATGCTGGGCCCTTTTTTTCTGCTTGATAAAAATAACACTTCTGAGGGGTACTTGTGGAGAAGTATGACTGGCTGGGATTAATCAGCTCCCAGCTGTCATTAATCCTCAGGAAGTGGTGTTCTCACTGAAATGCTTTCTGTTATATTCATACCAAACTCAACAGAAATCTGCAATAGTCTTGTGGTTAAGTCTGCATAGTTCATGTTTCCATCACTAAGCCGCCTCTCCTGGTGCTGGGTACAACCCTGCTGCTTTCTTAGAGGCTTCTCTGTTCCGTGTGGGATGGTTGTAGCAAGAGGTGATTTGCACTGCCTGTTTCTGTGCATGTGTGTGTGCATATGCCTGTGTCTTAGCAAGTGGATAATGTATTATAGCTGTATATCACCATGAAATAGAGAACATGCAAGTGACAGCAGCCAGTCTGATTTAGTAGGGTGGTTGTTATAAATGGGCATGGCATTTAGGAACCTGAGCACAAGTAGTTAAAAAAGAAGAAAAATCAATAATAATTAGTAGACTTTAAAGATGGGAGGTTTCAGGTTGGGCACAGAGCCCTGGGGAGCAACAGTGCTCCCTGTCAAATCACTAAACACACCAGTACGAAATGAGAAGTGACCAGCTGAGACCAGTAGCGCAGGGAAGGAATTGTCATCAGGGAATACAGTGCCATTAAACCCAGCTCAGTTCCTGCAGCTGTGCTGTAGTTAAGAGTTTGATGGTTTTTTGGATTAAAACAAAACAGAAAACAGACTTTCTTTGGAAAATAATTTGTAATGCTAGTTTCTGTGAGGCAGCTTACTGCACAGCCTCACAAAGCAGTTTCAACACACTTGGAGGGAGGGCAAGCTGTGTGGCCGGGCAGGGAGGGATATATGGATTATTCTATGTGCAATTGACTCTTCTACCACAGAAAAGGCATCACAATGCTTCACTCCATTCAGCAATGTGAGATGGTAATGAAAATGTCAAATGCCATTTTTTTGGGTTTTAGCAAGAGTGTTGTGTAAGACAAGAAAGTGAGGTTGGTGACTAGTGAAGCCTTATCAGCAATGTAATGTCCAGTTTGGGGTATCATGCTTCAAAATATAGAGGCAATGTGAGTCAAGGAAGGATTACAAAAACGATGGCAAGTTCACTCTTCCATATACTACCTAAATTTATTATCTGTGAGGCCACTGTGTCTCTTCTGGGAGGGAGAAAACTTGGGTTTAAGTTTTAAGACGCATCTCCTAAATACAAGTAAAAAAAAGAGATGAAATATGTACCCACAGATTGCTGGACAATGGGGTACAAGGAAACGGGTTTCTTCTCTAGGATTTGATTTGATTTGAAAGTGTTCTGGTGTAAGGTGGGTATTCCCTGAAATTGCTACAGGTCAGGGTAGCTTTATGGTGTCCTGAATCTTCAGTTATTCATTGATGTCCTGATTCTTGAAGATTAAAAGACACTTGGTCTCATGGATAAGCACAGTATGTCCAAGAGCTGTGTTCATGGAGAGGATGTTACTAGAAGGAGGCAGGTAGCCACATGTGTAAGGCATGAGGTTTTGAGAGTACACATGTCGAACTTAAAGACCTAAGTAGATATTAGGACTTTGATCTTGGTTGGCCATACGCTCAGTAAGATTCCTTCTGTTTAGTTCATTGTAGACTTGGGTTTGGAGGTAATAACATGAGGCAAATACATGAATATCCAACTCACTGTGGGGAACAAGTTCCCAAATAGTGTGAAAACAGTAAGACAAATAATGAAGGATTTTTTTTTTCCTCAGAAGAATGAAAGAGGAATACTGGCAGGAACAAATGCACACAGTTTAAATGCAGACAGTCAGTATGTATGGCATAGAGGATAGAAAAGCAGGAGTAGGGTCACTAGTATTGTCACCAGGAGGAGGTGCTGGGTTTTCAGCAACTGGATTCTCAGATCACCTTTTGAAAGATCTAAGTGCCTTCAGCTCTGAAACTGAAAGGCCCAGATTAATCTTTCAGAGTGAGTGTCCTTGCTACCTCTCCTTGGACAGTTACTTTTCCAGCATCGCTATCATCTCTCTCAGGTTCATCTAGACCATTCAAGCTGATCAAGGGTGAATGATGGAAAAACAGGATAATGGTCAGGTGGTCCATGTTAATAGGAAATCAGTGTTGGAGCTCCAAAACCACAGCCAAAGGAATGATAGATGACAGGGTGTTGCCGAAAAATGTTGTAGTAATAACATAAGTTCCCCAAAGGTTAGAGAGGGAGAGTTTTTTCCAAAAGATCATCATAAGTAGATTTAGCAGTTAATAAAATTTTAGGATTGTTTACTGTTTAACTGGAAATGCAGATTTAAAGTCTGTTCCAGCATGAAGAGAAAAGGATATCTCTGATTTTCACATGTACTGTGACTAATGTTTTTAATATCAGAGAATGAAAACTGGAAAAAAAACTCTGTAAAATACTTTTTTATGAGACCTTCCCCCCCCCCCCCAAGAGCAGTCTGTGGTGTAGAACCTGGTATTTCTGTTTACTTGTATATGCTGTCAAAATTCCTAAGTCTGAGATTAAAATAGAGACTAGAGGTAGGCTGCAGGTAAAGAATACTGAATTTCTGTACACATGTTCCAATAAAGATCAGATCTAGTGTCTGAGGCTCATCTGTGGTATATTCAGCAGCCAGTGATGAAATGTAATGTTTTGGTGACATTTTTTTAAATTTCTGTGAGATTTGAACAGGCTCCTCTGAACAGTATTCATCACCACAAGGTCTTCATGTGGAGTTGAGCATCGCTTCCCTTACAGTATCTGTCTGTGGGTTAATCTTTCTGTGTTTATAGCAGAAGGACAAATAAGGGAAATGCTCACTTCAGGTCAAGGCTGATAGCTGAGCTCGTAAAATTGTGAGAGGCAATGGGATAGGGTTCTGCTCCATGAGAAATTAAAGATCATCAGTTCACACTGCATCAGATTGCTTCATTCTCAGGAGTTTTTATGGCCTATGAATTTAAAACAAAAATAAAAACAACCAAAAAAAGAAAAAAAAAGAGAGAGAGAAAATGCACCAGGCTGATACCAAACACCAGCAATTGGCTCAAGGGAAAGAATAGTATGTCCCTTTGACTTCACCAAGGGAAAAACTGGATAGTAAATGCAAATGATCTACAACCTTATGAGTTATGCTGAGAAATGGATCTGGGTCATCCCTATGGATTCCCCTGGGGCAAAGCTGCAGCTTGAGAGGAAACACGTGGTACTGTTTGTGTTTGTTGTTTCTGAGCTGTTCTGGGCTAGGGACAATCTTCCTGGGAGAGTACATGGAAAATGACCTGTAAGATGCTCAAAGCTCAGCTCACAGCAGTATCCCCAGTTACAATGGAGAACTTTCACGCTGTGCTTGTCTCCTCTTGACTCTGGCAGGATGTTGTCATTGGTGACCTGAAGCCAGGCACTCCACATCGTGTTAGCATTGGAGCATATGGCTGGGCAGGAAAAGGACGACCCAGCATGCCCAGAGAGGTGACAACCTTATCCCAAGGTAATGCCTCATACAGGGCTATGTTGCAAAACTGGAAAGGCACATGTCTGTTAACACTCATACCTAAATCTCTGTCGTATGCAGTAATGTAATATTTTGCTATTATTTTTACAAAAATGTGGGGTTTTAAAGGGGCAACAGGTGGGAGGAGAAGCCTATGAATTTGATTCCTGGGTCTGTGGGAGTTAGGTCATTGTGTACAGTAACCCAGTTTCTTCTCTAATGCTATTCCTTTGCACTTCTTCTGTCTTAGATAAGTGCATGCCCCTGGCCCCACCCTACCAGCCCCAGATCGTGGTAGTTTCTGATTCAGAAGTTGCATTGTCCTGGAAGCCTGGAGAGAGCGAAGGAAGTTCTCCTATCCAGTACTACACGGTGGAATTTATCAGGCAAGTTTGCCAGTGGAGCTTGAATTTCAGTGTTTGTGTATTGCAGTGATTTTTGATTTTTGTTTTTGGTTTTAACCTAAACTGCACTATTAAACGGCATATAGATCCATTTCATAACTTATTTACTTACTGTGTATAGTACACTTTGTTTTCCTCTCAATATGTGTTGAAAATTTAAAGACAAAACCAGAAACAATCCAATTTGTTATAAAATCACCAGTAAGTTGTTCTTTCTGATTGAAGAAAAATAAGGTCTGATTTGATCTGTTCCCTGCAATAATGGCTTTGGTGAATGAAGTTTTAAGTTTCTCCTGTCATCAAATACTGTCAAACCATGCTGAGAAAAGAGTGTGTGGCAGAGTAGTTCCCCTGGGCCAACAGTCCTCTGGGCTAGAGGATTATGTCCTCTGGATAGGATATAATCCGAGCATTGAAAATTCAGTGTGTTAGGCAGTTTTACCTGATAAAAGTTATAGAACCATAAAATTGTCACAGTTGGAAGAGACCTTCAGGATTATTTAGTCCAATTGTCAACCCAGCACTGCCACTGTAGTCCATAAACCACTAAACCATATCACCCAGTGCCAGGTACAGACACCTCTTGAACACAAAGTCATTTGGGTCTTCAGCTTGCAGGATGTAGACTTGCTTTTTTATGCTAATGCTAATCAAATTTACATGAAATGTTGGTCTCTCTGTTTAGGGTTTGGGGGGAAGGGGGCTGTGGATGGGGCTTTTTTTTGTGTGTGTGTGTTCTTTTACATTGAACTCTCTAAAATTTGCAGCAATAGAACTGAACTGTGACAATTTACCAATCGAGTTGCTTATATAAGCTGCATAGGAAGGGTCAGGAGAAGGTGATTGTATCTGCAAGCACAAACAAGTATTGGTACTTGACTGTCCATATGCTTTTGTGAGCTCATATGTTCATACAAAGCTGTTTATTTGCATTTGCTTGCCCTTATGTTTACTCTTACAGTGAATGCAAAATTCAGCCTTTGGAAGTTTAATCCTTTGGGTGAATACTTGATGACAGGTTTTGGTTGAGGTTCCTGGATAAGAAGAGGGATTGCTTCTTTAACTACTCTGTTCTGTAAAGGTCAAAATATTGTTCTTCAGGAAAATAGAGTAATTTTTGATAAAGAATTGTTGTTGTTGTTGAGATAGACAGGAAGAACTATTGATTTTCAAAGTGCTCAAAGTATGCTTGCAATCTAGAAGATATAGATATAACAAAAAGAATTCCCAGGCTGAAAACCTACTTGTGAACTGAAGTACTTTTTGGATCAAAATGCCCCATTATTTAGTGGGAAGCCATCCAGTGTTCATTGCACTGCAATGCTGGACATGAGGGCTGAAGATTCTTATCTCCCTCGTGCAATTTCTGCTGTAGAATCACCAAGAAATTTCTCCAATATCTATTTTTTGAACACAATTTTTATCTGAGCCTTTTGTTCTCTTTCTCATTTACTCAGTGGGTGGGGGAGGGATTTTGTTGAGTTCTGATTGACTGCACTTCTACAGGCTCTGTGCTTTTACTGGAAAGTGGAGCCTGGAGGTTTATGTACACTCCTTCATAGCACCAGGAGCCTGCTAATGGAAGAAGAAGTGGGCACCGTCATCTCCATCTGACACATTGAAAATGCACCCTTGAATGTTTTTGTTCAGCCAGGGAATGTAAAGTTGCCTTTAGACTGTTTAGGTCTAAAGATGCGAGTGACTGAAATTTCAGTGTTTCGTTGGTTTTGGACTTCGGGAAAGAATTTGCTAACAGCACAATGTTTTGATTACACTGTTTATTTTGAGGTTTAAAGCTCAGCTGGAAGTGCATTTGTTAATTTTGGGATTATGCTCTCTTAGGCTTGGAAGCTTAATTATATATTTGGAGAAAGTTCAATGAGCCATAAGCTCTAATAGCAGTTAGAGGTAAACATTTAAGTTTCATTGTCTTTTGCTGCATATAGTTTTAATTACTATAAAATGTATTACCATGACTTAAAGCTGTTAAATTAAGCCAGTGTAAAACTAAAACAAACTGGTTCAAGCAAATTTAGAATTAAGTCCTCTTATGTCAAAGAAATACAACATTATGCTGTGCTTTTGCGAAATTAATGACTTTCTTATGCAAATGTTTAATTTCTCTTGGGTGCAGCACAAATGTCTAAAAAGTATCACATTGCTGAAATAATTTCCACCTCTACAGAACTAACTTTATGACTAGAAAACACATGTTGGGAGAAAACACTCTTTTCAGTTTCTCAACTGTGATAGCAGGGGTTAAAACCTCATGAAAATTCAGTGCATTAATTGTTTTCAGATATCAGAATCCACTCAGGGTCTAAATTTTGTGGTTTATTTAGGCACTTTGCATAGTTTTCCATTAGGACTCTTTGGTTCCCTATAGGCAGTGGAGGGCTACAGGTGGTTTCAGATGTAGGAGGAGCTGGGCTAGTGAAAGTTCTGTTCTGCTGCTGACTTCTAAGAGGATGCTAAGGAGACCACACCCCCATCTTGTCTAAATGGTGAAAATCAAGAGGGAGACTGTAGGGACTTGATTCTCACCTCATCGTTCATAAGAAATGTGTGAGAGAACGTGTTAAACCCAAAACAGCTGACAGTGTCTGTAAAAGTTTGTAGGGTCATTGTAAATATTCTTTTGGTTAATGATGAGAAATATTTTAAGACAAATGGCATTTTTATGAAAGCGTCTAAAGTGATACTGTAGACTTCAGCCTATGGATTTGGGTGTTTTTCCTAAAGACACTATAAAAAATTAATCCTCAAAATGCCTTGGATATTTTCACTCAAATACTCCAAATACTCAAATTTTTAATCTGTTGAATGCCTACCAAATCTTTTAAACTTGATGATTAACTTACCCAAATTTTTATGTTCATATAGCAGCTACAAATGTTTTAGCAATGTATCCCTTAAAATGATTAGGTCCACTTTCTTTTCATCTTGTTGGTACGTAGACGAAATCAAAATCTTTCAATATTAATTTTGGCATTCAGGGCAAATTTTTCAGTATCTTGATAGTGATATGAAACTTCTGCTGCAATGAACTAGGCAGGTTCTGCTGATAAAACTGGGAGATTTGCCAGTATTCAGATGTTAGGGTGGAGCAGATTCAGCATAATGTTGTGTGCACATTTCTTGATCAGTTTGAAGCCTTCCCTCTCTCCCCCCACCAAAAAAAAAATCTATCCCTGAATTCATTTCCTGTTGAATTATCTGTCCCTAACATTGCACTGAACTAGGCAGTCATTGTTTGCTTTTGTTTGCAAAGAACCTGAAACAAAAGATCTGACCAGGGAGACACCTCCCACTGTCCAGGGAAAATACCTTTAATACTTTTTTCCTCATTGTTTCATCAAACAGTCATATCTCAACATTTATCTCACTACCTGTGAGGGTTAAATCCTTGAAAAGGTAATTAATGAAGAAAGAGGAGTGAAAGATGTAGAAATCAGGGAGGAAGTGCTTAACAACATTAGACATGATCAGAGGAATATCTAACAGGAGACTGAGTTTAAAGAATTGGCCATTTTTCCTTTCCTGGCAGTTGGGCTGATATATTTTGTAGAAAGTGTCAATAATGTTAAATAATAATAGTCAATGAAAATATCATATAGTGTGCTATATTCAACAGGAAATTTTTTTGTAGTGAATGAGAATGTATTGTATTTGTCATTGTATTTATTATTTGTAGGAATATTTTTTAAAAATGTTTGTAGAGATGAATTTGCCACTTGAGATGATTATAAACACGGCAGAGAAGAACATTCAAAAACATTATAAAGATTGGATCGCTAGCAGGTGCTTCACTCCTAAAACATTTCCAGGTGATTTTAAAAGGAAGTTCAAGTGAGTAGAAAATTTTCATTCTCTGCATCAGAAAGATTTCCTTTCTCAGGCCGAGTCAGTCTCCACATTACAACATAAAGCAATAGTGCAAATATTTTGGGTACGTATGGCATGAGAATTCTGCCCTTGGTTTATACCCATTCTGTCCTGTTGACTTTAGCCATATATTTATTATCTCAAAAACAGTCTGACTTGGTCACTGGCAAGATTCTTTCTGCATGGCACTTGTGCATTGGAGGTGCACAGCTGTAGCTTCAAGAACAGACTGTCTGTGGAAGTTGTCTGATTTCCCCATGCACGGTTACAACCTCTGGAGCTGCCCTGCAAGGTGTGTGACAGAGAGACCCTATGCAGGGGAATGTAGTGCTGCAGTAAGGTGGGAAAAGCGATATCAAAATGAACCCTTCTAGTGTAGAAGTTAACAACAAAATTAAATTTGACACACACACAAAAGAAGAAGAACCATGGAGACAGTTTTCAACAAAATGTTCCCATCTTAGGGAACCCAGGAGCTGGCTGGCCATGGATAAGTCACCAGCTGAGTTTGTTGTGTTCCTCTCCCCATCTGTTTGCCATGTTTTCATCTTGTACCAATTTGTTTGCACAGAGAATGTTCTGGAGAAGTAGCAAAGAATGTAGCTGCAAAGAAGTAGCAAAGAAGTAGCTGCAGATTCTTACATGTTTGGAGGAATTTCCGTTGTTATAAACTTCTACAGAAAGAAATGTTGTGAGAGACAGCATATTTGAAGGCTAGCCTGTGTTTGTGTTATCTCCTGAATCTTTTTAGAGTGCAATGTGTCCTTTGGGTCCCTTCATCAGAGGTGTGTGTTTCCATTTGGGCACAGATATCAGCAAGGTCTGTTTCAGAGAGGCTGTGAGGCAGCTCTTGAGCTAGCAGGAATTCTTTGGATGGGAATTGGAGCCAAAAAAGGATGTGTACAGGAAAATTGAAAACACTACTAAGTAAGCGTGTGGAAGGAAGCAATGTTAGCAGTTTTCATTTGGAAAACACTATATATTTTCATTTTGGCCCAGGCATCAAAAGCTCAGAGGAGGGGAGCAATGGAAGAGTAGCCAAAATAAATGCTCTACTGTCAACCAGGAAATGGTGGTGGAGGGTGACTTAAGATAGTCTGTTTAGCCATCATTACATCTTATGCATTTGTCTGATTTTATTTTTATTTTTAGTAAGACAATGAAATACTTGTGTCCTATGTACCACTGCAGGAGCCAGGCAGCTGGGAGCTGTTGCTTTGTGACTGCATTTGCAAGCTGGCACAAAACAATGGAACTTCAGTGATCAATAAATCTTGTATTGACTGGTAAAAGAAAACATACGTTGACTTCGGCATTTCCTTCCAATTGAAAATAAACAAATACAAAATGCCTGCCTTGTGCTATAATTTTCATTGAAAGACTGTTGGAGACATTTGCAGCTAGTCCTGTGTAAACACTGGTAGATTCAGGGAGCACTTGGAGTTTATTTCCTGTAATAAATATCACAAGGACACTGAAATAATTTTCTCTGAAAGCAATTTCTGTCCCTATTTTACTTTCATAAACTTTAATTTTAATATTTTGGGTGGCCTAGCATGAATGCTTACATTTTTGTTTTGTTTGTATTTGTTTAGCTTCTCATTCTGTTTTCTCTTTCGTAAGAAGAGGCCACTTTTAGAGAGAGTGGAAATGGTGTGAAAACATCAGAATACTCTCTAAAAGTAGACCAGCCCTTTCCGATGTCCCTCTGTGTATGAACCTAAAACTTTTGATACCAAACTGTCATGTGAATGGTTATACTGGTTTCATATGAATTATAATGGCACTTAGAGAAGCATTTATTGGCAGCTGGCTTCCAGTATGAATCAAGAGTTAACTCGGCATTGTCCAAAGACAGACATAGGAAAGCTGTTGCAAAGTATAGGTCATGTTCTCTGCATGATTGTTCTGTGGGTTTTGGGTTATCTTTGTGGTTGATTGGAGTGTTGTTTTGTTTGTTTGTTTGTTTTGTTTTGTTTTTTGTTTGGTTTTGTTTGTTTGTTTTTATGGTTTCTTTGTTGTTTTTCCTGAAGAGGAGACTTTGGATCCAGATTTCCCTGCATGTGTGGATTAACCTGATTACTTGGGAGATCAAATACTAGATTCTCATCTTGCTAATGCTTGTTTGAAGTGACTTACTGGTGTTAGGGCACAAGCTCTTAGAAATAAATCAGGATCTTTCCCACTATTGCAAAGTATTACTTTATATAGCCACAGGGTGGTATAAAGCAGGTGCAGGTAATAGACCTCCACTTGAAAGCTATCAACCCAAAACCCATGAAACAGATGAATAGACCTGGATTTGTCAATCAGTCCTTTAAATAACCTCCTTGGCTTTATAAGCAAAATCTGAATATTGAGTTTGTATGATTGCCCAGTTTTGATATCACAGGCTTCACGGCTTAGTAATGGTTGATTGCACAGTCTGGGTCCTTTAAGAGTGAAGGGTTTCAGTGATGACTTAGTAGACTTGTATCTCATTTATTTGTGTATTTTCCAGGAAAGTTTAAAGGCAGTTAATTTGTACAGCGAGCTTTAATTATTTATGATCTGGTCTTTGTTTGATCCTCAAGGCCAGACCTTGACAGCAATTGGACGGTAATAAGAGAGCAGATCCAGATGGAGTCCATGGTTCTCAAGGGACTTCTCCCAAATACCAAGTATCAGTTTGCTGTCCGAGCAGCAAACTCCTATGGATCAAGCCCTGCCAGTACACCGAGTGACATCATCCGAACGTTCAGTGAGTAGAACCAGCATTTTTCAATTAAAGCTATATAAAAATAAAGTATATCTGCAAATCAGTTGTATCTGGGGCAGTTTGTGGAGGTCTGCTGATGGAAAAAGTTGCTCTACAAGCACAGGCACTCCCATTCTGACACCATTTGGTCCTGTCTGAGGAGCTTGCAGCACCTTGTGAAAGTCAAGCTATGAACAAAGATTTGAAAAGAGCCAGGCAGCAGTGCTCTCATACCATTTCTCTGCTCTGGAGGTCATTGCCAGATATTTTTGGATCACTACTTAGTGACTTTTGTGCTAGTATCGTGCAGAACTGATAAGTGAATATCATGGGGAGAAATGGGAGAGACAAATCTATTGTTCACCTTTTTTTCTGTTCTTTGAAACTGAATCTTATATATTACATTTATAATTTCAGCAACTCAGAAAGACTGAATAAAACCTGGACTGTTTTCTAGGGAGGAAGGCTCTGAAATGATTAAGCACAATCATGAATATAATTATATAAGGAAGTAAACCTCCCTTTCTGATCAGAAGCTGCATAGCAAAAGTTTTAGATGAAAACGCATTCAAACATATCAAAATCCCAACTTGTGAACTGTTATATTTATGTTTGTATAGCAATGTAGGCTATATACATTGCAGTAAGTGTGGGTCCAGCTGCTGCTGGCCTTCCTTGGTATACAATTCTCTGCCAGTGCTGGTGTGCCTCTGGACTGACTTTGAGGGGCTGTTGCTCCTCATCACACCCAAAGTCATAGCTTGTATGCAAGGATCCTGACCAAGCCAACACAGAGGGTGTTGGGAATCGTGCAAATCACATCTTTCAAACAGAGAAAACTAATGCCACAAAGAGAAACAATGGAGGAAAGGGAGCCAAAACTGGCAAATTATGGGAACTATCTGGGCTATATCCTTAATGTTTCAAATTTTTATATAAAAAAGTGTATCAGTACTTTTAAGTTCCAGTTTTGAAGGCATTTATAGGGGATGGAATACCACAAAAGAAAATGCCTGAATAAAATTTGAGCAGATTAATGAACTATAAAAAAGAGCAGAAAAACTGACTTTTTTTCTTTTCTCCCCCCTCACTTGCAAATCAACTTTAATTAACTAGCAGAAAATGAGCAGTGAATATTTAGGTGGGACTGTGAGCTCTGCAAGAAGATTTTGCATGCTGCAGAAATGTGGACAACAGGTTTAGTGATTCGCCAGTGTGACCCTCTAAGGATTTATTTCTAAATTGCCTCCTTATCTTGGAATCCTTGTTTTCACTGACTCTTATAAGGTAGTTTCCATTCTTTTTATTCCTCTGTCATAAATTCAGTCACTTAAACAGTTGGCATGTAGTTTGCTAGGGCTGCTGAACTCATAAGTTTAAATCCTGAAGTAAATATTTGTGAAAACTCTGAAGGTGCAGTGTGTTCTGGGGTTCCTCCTTCCCTTGATCCTCCGGGATCAACTCTTGCTGCCTTAGGCACACATGTGTGCTCCTTGGTGTTTTGTTTATCTTTGGATGTAGGTGGTTGCATCCTTCAGTCAGAAAAGATAAAGTGTTTAGCTCTGTTAATAAGAGTGGAATCGTCTTCATGCTCTGCTTATTACTGCAGTAGTCCAGAGAAGGCACTTTGCCTTTGGAAGCTGCATGTTCTGCAGAGGCCTGGATTTCTATCATTAGAAGTTGGAATCGAATTCACAACCAGTGTGTATAAGCACTGATTTCTGGAGAGGTTCACAGGGGACATGAGCTTGGTTCTCTGGGCCTGGATCAGATCTGAAAAGTCCATGCATTATGCATGTTTCACTTCTCTCTGGATGGGTTTAAAAATTCTGTGGTGGTCCAAGGCAGGCATGTGGGTACTGCAGTGGCTGAGAGATTGGTCTCCCTGCGCTAAGGGGCTGTCAGGGCTTGGACAGAGACCCTCATGAGGGGCAGAGCTCCTTCAACGCAGGGCTGTGTCGTGTCTGTAATGTGCTCCAGCCTTTCATCAGGTCACTTGTACTTGGGACTACTTTGGCAAACTCTGGGCCCTTTGCAAATACAAGTGTTGTTCCTTTGCCAGTCTACTCTAGGTTTACAGGGTGGATTTTGAAAATAGGCTTAAAAACTGTGCATAGCCACTATGCTTGAAAGCCTGTGTCACCTTGTGGATACCTGTCCTCACAATAACTAGCTTTTTGCAGAGCAAGGAGTGGTGTTCAAAAGTATTGGAGGATGCATGCCTTTAGAAATAAATTCTGTGGCTTTCTGGGGGCGGGGGAGTGTAGCCGAGATGATAGTGTAGCTGACAGCAGCTCTCACTTGTCTTTAGTTGTGATGTCTATGTAGGAGACTGTTAACCAGATACACAAGTACATTGTGAATTAGTAGAAAAGCTAAACTTCTGTTGTGAAAAAATGCTCTTGATTAAAGCTGTGCACAGCCTGAACATTTAATTTTCCCCAAAGCACTAAAAAACCCTGAAGAATGATTTAAACCACTGACAAGTTTCTTGAAACAAACAAAAAAAAGCATGCTAAACTCAAGGGCAACCAACTTATTCCTAATTCACATTATGTATCTGAAGGCATTTTCCGACTTCTAGTAGTCAAAAAGCCCAGTCCTTTGGACAGTTAATTAGTCACTTCAGTTGCTCAAGCATAAGTGTTCAGCGTGTTTGAGGTCCTCTGGGTTCTGTGATTTTCAGCAGTCACTGCAGGATGTGCCTCCCAGGCATCTCACAGACACCTGATAATCCTCTGGGAATGTCTCAGGTAATGCATCTCAGGTGGCACCAGTTGCTTGACAGTCTCAAAGTGCCAGCAGATACCTCTAAGTCACCTATTGTTGCCGAAAAGGTGTCAGACAGTTGGCATCTCTGAAATTGAAGCTTCTTTATTCTTCAGGGTGCATATCCTAAGAATTACTGTCTTCATTATTACCACAGTTCCTCCTCCAATCTAAACAGTGAAACATGCCACATGCCATAGATTTTTGATGCTATTTTTCTGACTGCCTGTGTTTTCTTGAGAAATACCTGAAATATTTCAGGAAGCTGGCAGAAGTTCATACACTTAGTTCACATACAGCTGGCATACATTACACTTAGTTCACATACAGCTGGCACCTAAGCACGTTAGTGAGTTTGGATTTCAAGAATTTGTAGCTTTATGCTTTTATATGCTGGATGCTTGTGCCTGACTTGAAATAATTAGTGCTTTTCTGATGCTTATTTCAAATGAATAATAAATTCCCAGCATTACCTCAAATGCAGTGGAACTTCAGGGTCTGTATTGCCTTGCATACTTGCAGCTCTTCTAGGAAGGCTGAGGTAGAGATGAGGCCACACTACTTGGGGATGTTTTCTGCTGGAGCTTATCTCATTCTCACAGATAATTCTCTCATTTTGTTTTTAAAAGGTAGGTGGCTTTGCAGTACTCTTGACTGCTTTGTTTCAGTTCTGTGTAGGAAAACATTGTCTTTATTTGCTCCTCTAAAGGATGCTGACAGTATCACCTAATGTGACAGACCTCCCAGGGTCTGAAAATAGAACATGTGGCCTTGATTATAAGCAGTTACCCACTTACCTAGTAAAAAATATATACTTGGTTTATTGCTCCATTTTCAGGGATGAAAGAGAGGGCAAGTTTCCCCCAAGGGCTCTCATTTATTTGTGATTTGGTTTCATTAATTTTTTTCTAGACAGAAATGATGTAATAAATCAGTTTTTTGTTGCCTTTCTTAATTACAGTTGTAGGTTGTGGGTATTTCACTTATAGGGTTGTTGGGGTTTTGTTAAGTCAGGTCTTTCAATGTGTCAAGGACAATTCACTGGAAATTTAAAAGTTGCACATGCTCAGTTTAGAAACAACAAATAAACTCTCCCTAAGAATCAAACAAAGTGTCATCACCTGCATTGCTTAAATACCCTTCACCTCCTCGGGAAACAGATGGAGTTTGCACTGTGCCTGGAAGGTCACCAGCCTTGGGCTTTGGCAGACCAACGAAGGAAGTGTCTTCTGTTAAAAATACCCTCCTGCTTGTCTCCACAGAAAACGTGACAGAAGTGTCTGCTTAGTTGGGGCACATCCCTTCCTCTGGTCCTGGCTGTCACCGCCAGGCTCACTCTGAGCCAGGCATTGGCACAGGTGCTTAAATATTCTGTACGGAGTTTGAATGTGTCAGCTGTGGCTCAGGCACAGGAAAAGGGCAGTCTCTGCCCAAACCTTGATTTAAATAATAGTGATATGTCTTAGAAAATGCAAATGGAGAAGGTTTTCCACAGAACTATGATCTCCAAAGGCTTTGCAAAAGCGGTGTTGGTAGTTATAGGGACAGGGACAAAAAGCAAGGGACAGGCTAAGTGATACGCAGCATTTCACTGTGAGTCACTGAGAAGCACAAAAGTCACATTAAATTACTCTTGATGTGTATTTGATTTAGACTTGTGAAGGGTTCTGCATGAAGGCAGTCAGTCTCTTAACATTTCCATTCAACCTGCCCATGTTGCAGTGCCCCCTGCTCTGCCTCCTACACTCTCTTGTGTCTCATCAGCATGCTGGTGGCAACCTAATGAGCAAAACAAAAGTTTATGTGGCTTTCTATTTGTTTTGAGAAAGATTTCTTTAATATAACTTAATCCCTGATTATTTGGAAAGAGGCTATGGTTCATGACCCCCACGAGTTTTTCAATTAATTATAGAACAGGATTATAGGACCTAGTAGAGGGTCTTACTCAGACTTCATCTCCTTCCACACTCTAACATATTTAATTAAATATAGCATGTTTATAATCTCTTCAGTCTTGTTTTGGTATTTGCAGAGTACCACTTTGCTTAATTGTCCCTGATTTGCCACCCATTATGAGATGAACTCTCCACTAAAGCACCACAGTAATGTGGGGGTTTCTCTACAAAAGGGCCTGTTAATTTCTTTCATTTTGTTTGTCCTGTAGTTTTATCACATCATATCACATGTGACTGTCATGCCATGTCCAGGGAGCAAAAGCCAAGGGTAAGGAAGAAGAATGCAACTGAGAAGCCAGTGGGCTTACATCTCGTCATTTGCGTGTGTACTCACCTGTGTAAGGGCGTAATCAGAAGCAAGTGCATTCCATGACTGCATTGCTCCTGGATGCATTAGGAGTTACCCAAACTGCTCACAGATCAATGGGTAGAGCAATGGAGGGTGTGCTGGCTGAAACTCAGATAGGTAAAGCCAGGAAGGGGTAAAACTGGAGATTTGGGGCAGTGCTAAAGACCTGTGGATACTAGGACACCTTCTGAAGTTACATTTTTTCTGGTGGTGCTAAACATACATCCTGAAGGTCTTTGAAGAGAGGCCTCAGAGCAGTCTTTTCACCAAACACAATAAGTCACCTTCTTTGCTCTCTCCAGGCTCCAATTGTTGTACCAGTTCAATAATGTGAAAGGAGTCATTGTCTGGTTTAAAATAGTGGGTACATTTTGTCTCCTAGGGTCTTCTGTTGGAAAAGCATGGAACATTTTGATCTCCCAGATGAAAGTAGCACACCTGCTGCTTGGGGAACTGCCAGCCTCTCCTATGTTACCATGTCTCATTGCATGCTGGTAGTTATTAATGTACTTTAGTGATAACTCAACTCAGATCAGGAGAGTTACACTTCCGTAAAACTGGCATGGTGTTAAAATCATGCCCATACCTCTAAGCAAGTGTGTGTATGTGTATGAATATAAAGATATTCATATATAGAATATATATATATTCATACAAAATATTCATGAAGATATGGCACTCTTATTGAACCTACATCCCACTAAGCCAATAGTTTGACTGAAAAGAGAGAAAATATGACAGCATTTGGACTATAACAGATGTTGTTGTAGCTTATGACTTCTAAGTTAGAAAATGGAGTTTGTATATCACAGCTTGTTTGAATACAGATTGGATTGTTTCCCCTGACAAATGATTGTGATTTTTCCTTTTTTTTTCCAAATTATCTTTTGGCTTTCACTGCTCTTAGGTAAATTACAGTTTCATTTATTAGAAGAACTAAATTAGCTCTGAAATACTTTCAGATACATAATACAAAGGCAATTAGTAATAGCACAGGCTTGACTTAAAAGAAACACTCTCCTAATGAGTTGAAAATTACTGCATCTGCTGGGAGCTGAGTTAATGCTGGGCTCTGCTTCTTTGATATGGTTTCTCTTAACCTGCAAATCATATTTGTAATGTTTATGTTTGAAGTTTTACACAGAGAAATTTCTTTGTAGAAATGCATTCTTATAGAATCACTGTTTCCAAAGAAGGGGATTCTGATGCAGTTATGTGTAGAAGATGCACCTGGATTAGACAATCATCATAGGTCCCTTCCAACAGAATAATTTTCTATTCTACTCTACTCTAGTCTTCCTACATTCCTGCCTGGAGTAAAATTATCCTGGAAGGTGATTAACCTAAGTGACTGTAGAAGTAAATATGAGGAGTAAGGGCTTTTGTTCACATTGTGATAATACCTGTTGTTTTCAGTACGTTGGAATTCATTCCAGTGGTTGCAGGATTGGGACCGGTTCATAAATGAGCAGTCTGATTCTCTAACAGTAATCCCTTGCCTGTGCATTGACAGTCACTAGCAGAAATAATCTGGATGTAGCTCGTCCAGTTTACCTCATCTCATTACCAGTCATAAAGCTAAGAGTTCTCTGCTCAGCTTATTTGGTAGAACTTGGTGCTGAATGTTTAATGTACAACCAAACTGTATTATTTACAGATTACTAGCTTTACATGCTAGAGTGAAAAGACTTATCCATATTCTATCCCAGTCTAGCATGCTGTTTTGGTTGCAAGTGTGTATGCCTCATTACCTCTACTCATTTGCCTCCAATTTTTCTGTATGCTGATGTAACATGTAAACCCCATTGATAAGTAACTCCCACAGAGCATATGGAGTGTGACCAGTGAGCCAGGCAGGGCACATGTTCGTATCTGGTGCACATACACTTGATTTCATAACTGTCTGCTGGGATTTCTGGGTTGCAGTCACAGCAAAGGAGAAAAGAGTACAAAACAATTTAGATAAGTGCACTCCCGCCCCTATCAGGTCAGTGAAATACTTTTGCTTTATTGTCCACTGGGGCGAGAGATGGCTGACCCCAGTCAGACTGACTCAAGCAGCCCAATAGCACTGGGTGCACATTGCTTCTTCTGAAAGTTTGCTGAGCCTCGGGAGCTTTCTCTGGCTCCTTAGGGTTGTTTAGTACTGGTAGTGGAGTACTTCTCACTACCATCAAGTGGCATTTTCTGAGCCTCCTTTCCGCAGACAGGCAGTGCCTAGCAAGACTTTGCATCTCTGCACCTTGCAGTATAAAGGACTAGCTACCAGAAAATATGGACATCTTCTGACTGCTAAAATAAACAAGCAGCTGTAGTCAGCTCCTTACAGAGCCTTTGTAAAGCGAGGGTTACCTATGCTGTTTTTAAGTGATGAGAAAATACTTTATGGAAAAGGCAGATATATAAGTCTGTTGTTTTAATGGTTAGAAAATGTCTGTTTTTAACCTTGCTGAAATGATAAGTAACTGTAGTGATGTGGTTGCTTTTAGTATATTTCTTCATGACTTCTGGTAAATTTTAATAGCTAAAATGTGCAAATCAGTGTTTAAGTAGAATTTGCTCTGTAAAGTGCAGAAAATACAGATATTTTCTGTGAGGATCCCCTTACTGTTAAAATTGTCCATTCCCAGCCCAGAGTCCTTTGTTGCAGAGTTCAGAGCTCCAGGGAGAGACAGAAGCAGATTATGTACATGAAAAACACATGGTCGTAGAATCATAGAATATCTTGTGTTGTGAGGGACCAACAAGGATAATTAAGTTCAACTCTTGGCTCTGCACAGGACAATCCCAATAAATGCATGATGTGCCTGAAAGTGTTGTCCAAACGCTACCTGGACTCTGTCAGGCTTGGTGCTGTGATCACTTCCCTGGGGAGCCTGTTCCCATGCCCAACTACCCTCTGAGTTAAGATGTTTTTGCATGTTTCATTTTTCAGGGTGTTAAATTCCGTTTTAAAAAATAGCCTAACAATACACTTAGGATGCTAATTTCAGGAGCTTTGGGGTCAGTGGAGGTGGATTACATCCTAAGCAGAGCATGCCCTACCTTTGTGCGTCTCTTTTGCTGTTACAGTTTATTTGGTTGCTGGTAGGGCAGATGCAGAACTGTGTATTTATAAAAGGCAAAAGCTTGACCTAAAAACTATTTAGTCACTAAAATGTTGTCCATGCTGAAAAAGCTCAGAAATTTTGTCCTGGGAGAATGATGAATAAAAGTCAGTTTGCAGAGGGAGAACTGAGCTTTGCCTGCTTTGTTTGTTTAATCACCTAAAAAGTGACTTAATGGAGGCCTTGTCTTTGTTTTAAGTTGTGTGGACGTCACTTGGACAGCATCTCCCATCTTCAGGCTGACATTTGCATTGTCTGTACAGGATGAACAGTGACGTTACTTCAGATTTAAGCGTTGTGAATTGGAGGGTGGTAAGGTCGGAATTGCTGTATGTAAAGAGAAAAAAATATATGAACTGAATGTGCCAGTTATGTCTTTTTAGGCTCTGAAGAGTTAGGAAGTGGAAGCTATGGGCATCGGTACATCACAGACACAGTGACTGGTGATGGTGATGGATTTGATGTTGATGATTCAGACTATGACATTTATATCGAAGAGGTAAATTTCAAGATTTCATTTTGGCATTTCTGTTTTCTTTATAGTATTAACATTTTAAAGTGTCCGGTCCTGTCAGGTAATTTAATATCTGATATTATGTGCTCAGATATAGTGATGTGGTTGCTTCATTTTCTTTGTTGAGGGTGAGTTCATTTCCTCAGATCTGTATCTTGAAAGGTATTTATTTCATTTCCCTATAGCATTTTAGGTTTTACTGAATTGGTGTTTCTTTATTTCCTTTCAGCTCAGACCGCTTCCTGCTATTAAAGGAGGCAACAGAAAATTCCTGGTCAAAACTAAGGTTGCACCAGGGTCTAGTTCCAGACTCCTGTCCCGGGTCCTTACAACCACTTTTGAACCCACTACTTCCACTCCCACCACCACACGACCTTCCACCACAGCGAGAGCAACCACAGCTTGGGCAGTGAGGAGGGGCAGCATGTCCTCTGCCTCGCGGCTCTTCGACCTGTCCTGCGACGAGGCCGTGTGCTCCGTGGACAGTTTCTGCATCAATGACTACGACCGGGGCGGCTCCCGCTGCCACTGCAACTTGGGAAAAGGAGGAGAGACCTGTGCGGAAGGTGAGGTGTCTGTGTGCCTGCTGCTGCAGGCTCCTCTTTGTCTGAAGTAAGGAACCAACCAAAGCGCACTTTGGAAGCAGCCAGCTGGGCTTAATGGATCCCTAAGGATAGCAGCAACTTCCACATCCCGTTTCAGACATCATCCCCTTTTGTTCTTTTTCCTTGGTTAGGAGTGAAAAAGTTATTCTTTAATAAAGTTGAATGCAGAACCTGTGTGAAGGTACAGAGGGGAGGTTAATCCTCTTTCCCCCTAAGAGTGAGGGGGTGATGAAGCCACATATGTTGGTAGTCACCTGGGTGTGACAGGGTCCATTGTGGTATCCACAGCTTCCAGCAGAAATATTCAACCCTCCTTTCATGTTTGCCTTTTGTCACCAGCTGGAGCCCTGAACCACTCCCATTTCCAGTGTGGTCTGTTGGATGATGCTGGTCCTGCAGGAGGGATGTGAGTCAAAGCTCCCGTTGTAAAAATACCACCAGAGGAGGCTTTCCCCATTGTCTGCAGGGCAGAAGTGCTGGAGTGGTAACCCCAGCACTCATGTCAGGCAGACAGGGGAAAGAGAGGAATAAAACCCTCTTCCCAGTTCAGAAAGCATGACCTGCAGTCTGGGTATATTTGTCCCCGTCAGGACTTGTCACCCATCCTTTTGCCTTCTTTTAAGGCATCTGAGCCAGGACAAGAGCTTGCTGAGCTGAAGGAGGCCGTCCTGCTTCTTTTTCCCTTGTTGTCTTCTTGATCTCTCCCTTTGGAAACCTAAACTCATCCTTTAGCTGAGTTAATGCTGAGCAGATCACCTGGTAAGCCAGTCCAGCTCCCTCACCATGCCATAAGCAGGTTACACTTTTCCCCTCAGAGTAATTTTTCTTCTGATTTGGCAACCAAGGGGTCAGATGAATGAAAGAACTCACACAAAGATAGTGTCCTCTTGGTTATAGTGGTGCTATCCCTTCTGCCAAAAAAGAGCTGATCCGTCCATCCCTCTGCATGCTCGTCTGACCTGCCAAGACCCTGCCACACAGCAGAGTACCAGGAACACATGTATCTTCAACAGGGTGATGTTAGACCTTCGTGATGCACAGTGTCATGCATCAGGGTTACAGACACTGAGAGTGTTTTATCTTCTTCAAACTGGAGTGCTGGAGCAAAGAGGTCTCATTCTGAAAACAATCTGTTGTGACTCAGTGACATGAAACAGCTGCAGATGTGATTTTAGGCCTTGATCAAATATGAAGAGTTGAGGATTTATTTGAACTGACATAGCTGTATACAACTTGCAGAGCAGGTTTTTTAACATCAGTCCAAACCCACCATTTTTCACTGCGGAGTGTGTTATTCCTTAGTAAGAGTAGCACCATGGGCCAATATTCCTTTGTGCTGAATTTTTCTTCAGCAGCCAGTATTGTTAAATAGTATATTAGTCTGAATGGAAACAGACTTCTCTTCACAATCAACAGCTGCATGGCACTCTGGTCCAGTCAGTTCTGCTTGTGATCAGGGCTTGCTCTCTGCTGATGTTGCATTCAGTTTTATAGCACTGGTCCTCTTACCTCAGCCTAAAATGTATGCCTTGCAAACAAAAAAGCTGAGAGAACTGTATCCAAATGCAAGTATGCAAGAAAAACACACTCAGTATTCAAATAGCTAAGAGAAATAGGACTCCTCATTAGACTAAAGTCCACTGCAAAAATAAGAATTCAGGCCTGAAACTGTGTCTGTCCTCAGTGCTTCTTAGGGAAATTAACTGCAAAGGGAGCAGTAAGACATGTCTTATTTTCATTGTCTCTCAGGATCAGGGAATAACATAAGACAATGAAGAGTGAGCATTGATAATGCCAGTGGACAAGACCAATGAGAAGAGCCACTGTTGCAACCAGGGATGGAGAGGTGCCTACGGGGACCCTCTTCTTCACATCACTCTCTTCAGCCTCTGCCCTGAGCTAACTTGAGGGAAGTGCTGGAAGCTGCTGGGCTGTTATGAGACATCCAGTGATTCTCCAGATGCTCAATGCAGCAGCTATGGAGCAGCAGTGACTAATGCAGCCTTGAATCGAGCCATACTTCCGGCATATGTTTTCGTAATCCTGCCAAACAGAAAATTACTTTGTTCTCTCTTTGTTAAATGAATTCTTAAAAGAAGATAAATACAAAATTGATGGGTTCTGTCTTCTGTAACAAGGATGAAAATCTGGAGAAATTTTTTCTGAAGCCTGTGATTAAACTGTTGAACAGTATTTGGCCCTCAGTATCCTGCTTCTTTCCAAGTTCACCAGGTCCTTGGGAATAAAGGAATTAGTTGTGAAAAGTGGTGGGAGGACAAGGCAAGAGGTTAACTGATTGTTGACTGCTGCTGAATAATGGCCTCTGGAGGAACTCTTCCTTTCATTTCCACCTGTTGTTATCTAGTACTAAATGCTTATATCGATTTTTATATGGGAAAAAGCTGCTAAATAACAGGCTTCTCTCTTTGCTTTTCAGACATCAGCATCCAGTATCCTCAGTTCTCTGGCTACTCATATATCACCTTTGAACCACTGAAAAAATCCTACCAGACATTTCAAATTACCCTTGAGTTCAGGGTAAGTTTGAGCAATTCCAAGCTCACATAGGAGTTTTAAATTTTATTTACTTATTCTAGTGCAGTGGACAATAGCAAAATAACAGCTTCAGTATAGCTTGTAATGTAATTGTGGTGAACCTGTACATAACCTTCATGTGTAAAGATCTGTCTTAACCTTCAGTGAATGTCAATGAAGTTTGTAAGCAGCTAAAATGTTTGCATCCGTTATTGGTAGGCACAGCATGAGAGAATCCCTGGGACTAATAATACTGGTGTTGTGGACTAGCGGCAATGTACGTTGGCAAGGTTATAGCCACGTGAAAGAGCTACAGGCTGAAGTACACACGGAATTTTTGTGAACTGGAGTTTGGAAGTGGCATGTAGTATCTTTGCTTAAAAGAAACTATGATCCTGTCATACTGAGCAAAACACCGTATCCTGTATTCAGAGCTCCTCTTCCGTCCTCCAGGATTTAAGTGCACATTATTTTCCACCTGTGAAGTTTGAGACAGCTAATATATTCAGGATACGTTACTACTTAAAATACAGGTCTGGCTTGGGTTAATTCTGTTTAGGGACAGAACTGGTGAGGCTGCCTGTAGGGAGAGTGGCCGAACTCTTGGATGCATCCCTACTCCCACAAAAAGGCAGACTCACCAGCTTCACAGCCTGGGTGTGAGACTGTCACTAGAGCAGCAGCAGTCTGTTGCCTTATGTGGTGATGTAACACTCTGCTGGCAGTTTGTCACTTTAAAATGCAGGATGGCTGCAAAAAGCCGCTGTGTCAGCTGTTATGCACATATGGAGAAGTGCTGCCGGCATGGGTTGTTCATCTTGAAGACTGTCAGGCTCACAGAACATGTAAAGTAGGGTGTATGTATTCATGTTCAGTAAGTTTAATGTGGCTACACTTAACAGGCTTGCTAGGACATTCTTACTAGACTTTGTGCTCAGAAGTCTCACATGGAACATGTATTACAGTCTTTGGTACTTTCAGGCTTTTTTTTCAGGTCTATAGTATCATACTGTAAGTAGATGGTCTTAAACCACTTAAGGCAGTGATTTTCTAGATTCGGGGTTCAAAATTGATCAACCAATTTCTGATTCTGCAAGTTAAAAACTCGATCTGAAAAATGCTGACCCTTTCTAGAGAAAAGTTCCCCACTGCTGCTTGCTTTTATCTGTTATGCTGAGGCTTAGACTTTGATTTTTCATGTTGATACAATGATTACAGGCTGAATCAGAAGATGGTTTGCTGCTATACTGTGGAGAAAATGAACATGGTCGGGGTGATTTTATGTCACTGGCAATCATCCGGCGTAGCCTCCAGTTCAGGTAAAACTTCCATCCTAATTTGATGTAAAGAGAAAGAGCCATTTCTGCCTCCTGGGCCTGCTATATGTGATGAATATCTGCAGTGTCTTTGCCTTCTGCTCCATGCAGTGCACAAAATGGACAATGTAATTTAATTTAAAAATTCTTTAATACTTTTTTCTCTCATCCTTCTTTAGTGTGTGAACTTGTACCCTGTTGAACTGTTATATTCAGACCTCAGTGTAAAGGCAAAATGATCAGTTTTCTTCAAGACATTAGTCTGGGCCTCATTGCTATGTTATCAAAAGTCCCAGTGAGCTGCTATATTTGCTGAGGCGATGGTATATCGAGGGATGCATAGTCAATGTTTTTGTTTTGCAGCAAAAGATTTGCAGATAACGTATGAAAATCCAGAAAGGGGCCAGGAACTTCACCTTGTATCTCTTATTTAGATGACAGTTGCAGGTTTTTTAAATGAAGGAGGGGGTTTCTTGCAGTGGATATGAAGCATGTGAAAGAGTATCTCCAGGATCTCCTTACTTAGGAAAATGAGTGCTTTGAAAGTGGGGAATAACAAAGTGGGTGATGTACCTTAGGTAGTGTTTTTGTTCACTTGCACTGTGTGGCAGACGGGCAAAGTGGCACATTTTGTGCGCAATCAGCTCCACAGAGACTCTCCTGGAGGTCTTCTTGTCAATGAGTACTGAGTTTCAAATACAGTAGCTGAGTTATTAATGTAGCACTGCCTTTCACAAGGTAGCTAGAAAAATTCCCAGGAGAAATTACTGTGATAGCAGGAACTCAGATTGTAATACTCTCCATCTTGAAACAGTTTCAGCTGTTGGCAAACTTTGCAATGCAGTCGGTATGGTCAGAGAATGCAAAATCTTCTCCACGGTAGGAAGACAGATGATGAAGTTTAAAACTTAGAACAGATATACTAGACCTGCTGTCTGATTTTCCTGTACTTATATGCAGTGTGGAACAGAGAGGTTCCCAAGTGCAAAAGGAATATTTGGAGTCTAAAAATGACTTTTGGTTATTTGATTATTGCGAGATTGTCACCTTGCCCTCTCTGTCTCCTGCTCCCAGGTTCAACTGTGGCACTGGAGTTGGAGTCATAACGAGTGAAAACAAAATCAAGCTGGGGAACTGGCACAGTGTCACGTTGTTCAGAGATGGGGTGAATGGCTGGCTCAGGATGGACAACAATGCTCCTGTGACAGGAAAATCTCAGGTTGGTAATCCTACCCCTGCAGCTCAACCTTGGACCATCTCAAAGTTATGATGACAACTTTTTTCTTGCTACCAGAAGTCTGATTAGATTTAGAAAGTGCATTTTTATTCATCAGTGTTGGGACATTTAGTGAACTAGTACCAGTGTACAGATTACTCTTCCAAATATGTAGTCTAGAAATCACAAAGATAAATATCCCCAAATCCCACTACAGTTTTCCTGTTGTCTTCCATGCTTGCTCTGCCACCCTTCTGCTACTCTTTGCTAGTCTCAGATAGAGGCTGCTGTTAGAAGTTTACTAGATTGTTCAGCTGCTGTCCCTGCTTGCTTTCTTTTTTAGCCTCAGAGAGCTGCTCTGCTTCTTCAGACATAAAAATTAGATCAATATGGGCATGCAAGTATATATATTTATGTATAATATGTATATAGCCACACAAGGTTTGTATACAGAAGTGTAATTAGATGCATATCCTGGAGACAGATTTAAACAGAGTAATGGAAATAGACATTCTGCCCTGACTTATGTTAACACCAGTAAGTTCATACAAGGCTTACAGGGTAAAATATTGCTCATCTATGGCCAGAAAACAGAAGTGAAATTAGGCACTGGAAGAAAAGGTAGTTTCAGATTGTTTCAGATGCCTTTCCTTTGATGGCCACTATTAGCATGTCATTCCTAACCCTGAAAAAAAGCAACTTCAGTCATCTTATTACTGTACACTTTCATGTGCAAGCACTGAAGGGAAAAAGAATTGCACTGCATTGAGTTCTCATCAACTGGAAATGACAGAGAAAATAATTTCAATGTCTGTCGTATTGCTCTCTGTTGCCAATGCTACACAAAGGGCACATGTGAATCAGGAGACGTGTACAGTTTCTGCAGTGAACTGTGCAAGTGAATACCTGCAGACTCAATAACTTTATTTTATTTAGCCAAATAAACATAGACTATGGTGATATAATTTATTGTTTAAAACACTATGGGAGCAGGGCAGGGATGAAAAATCCAGAAAGCTTTTAAACTAAGGGTCAGTGCTGTCTCAAGCACACATTGGTTAAAACTGACCCTGAATAACTGGGAATATTAAGTATTTTCTTCTAAAGGTCAGTGAAGTTTTGAAGCAACCGCTGGGGAGGAGGCAAAAGACGTATCTTGATCAATTTGTGGAAGGAACTGTGACTCTGTTGCCTACAATGGCATAGAGTTTGATTCAATGGTCCAAAAAGGTTCAGTTGCTTTTTGATATTTTTTGTTCTTTCCTGTGCACTGTAGCAGTGCTAGTAAACTTGTATGTGTACATTTCTGTAGGCTTGTTAATGCCCCTCAAAAAAGGTGGGCACTAAATTTAGCACTGGCAAAGTGAGCAGAACCCTTCTCAAGTGGTAATTTTATTGGTTTTTGCCTTTTCTTGTTTTTTTTTTTTACTCTTGTTTTTTGTCATTTCATTATTATTCAATGGTAAACACTTGCTGGTTTCTGTCCAAAAGGCAATATCACATTGGTCTCTGTCCCTCAGGGTTTAATGTTTAGAAGACAAATAATTTTGGCAAAAGTAAAGGAAAAAAATTGCAGCAAAAGTCATATCACAATCTCTCCTCAAAACATAGTGATTTTTGTTATTGTGCTTGTAGTAGTCTGATGGATGCAGGTGCAAAAAAGTTTATTTAAAATGGTAGACTGATTTGAGGAATGACTAATGGAGAGGAATTACCAGTAAGCAATCCGCTTATTCCCTGACACAATTCTTTGTGGAAGAAAAAAATTTATTGTAATGACTGTGGCTTAATATCCTATGTTACGTCTGTTATACAGAGTGTTGTGCTCTGTTTTCCCTGCAGGGCCAATACAGTAAAATTACGTTCCAGACTCCTTTCTACGTTGGCGGTGCTCCCAGCGTGTACTGGCTGGTCAGGGCCACAGGCACCAACCGTGGGTTTCAGGGCTGCGTCCAGTCACTCAGCATCAATGGAAAGATAATTGATATGAGACCCTGGCCATTAGGGAAAGCTCTCAGTGGTGCTGATGTCGGTAAGTGTAATGGTATGGGGTTCTTTAATCAGTGATTAACCAGGGGTTACTTTTTAGCCTGTTGAAACAATGGTCCAGGTTTGATAGATGTAAGGTGCAGTCTCTGTTTTTTGCCTGGTTTTATTCTGTGCACATTGCTTGTGGTGTGTCTGTAGTAGAATGCACAGTAGAATCACACTGCATAAGTAAATCTTTTGTGGGCACAGTTATTGTGCATAATAAATAGTAAAACTATATTTCATGAGCAAACAGTGATCTCCATGCTGCTGATGTTACGTTTGCACCAATATTTCTGCCAGCATCTCTCAGGATGCTTCTTCATGCTCCTGACTGACATGGTCATGTCATCAGAAATCAATAGTGTGTATGCTGAGGTTGTATTTGAAACTATATGGATCAGAAAAAATGTGTTTTGCCTAAGGATACTATTGCGCTTGTCCAAAGCGGTACATGGATATCTCAGACCCACAGCAGCACTGTGGCTGTTACAGAGGGCTTTTCCCCATTAAACCCCATCACTGCTGAAGCAAATAGGCTTTCCTGACTGCCATCCATTGTTTTACTTTCCAGAGCCACGGTATGATTTGAAAATAGCTAGGAATAAATACTTTCAGCAGCTTTGTGAAGTGGTATTATAGCATTGTCTCCCCTTCACAGATTAAAAGATGGAGAACTAGGGAAGCTGATTGGTTAGTCCTGTTTTACTTACTAATCTATTTCATCCATGTAATGGGAAGTTAAAAAAACCCCAGGACAATAAAATCCTTGCTTTAATGACCTCCCAGTCTAAACAGTTTAAGAGTAAACCCAAGTTAGAGAGCAAGTGGTGAAGGCAAGAAATAGATGCCATATCACTGAACTCTCTGTGCCATGCTTCAACCACAAAGTCATGTTTCTTCTCTTCTTAGCTGTGCATTTGGCACCTCAAGAAGGAAGCGACTAATAAGAAACTTCTTAACAATTGCTGTGTATTCTCTAGATACCATGATCAAACTTCTGTGCTATACAGGGGAATAACAGAGTGGCCCAAGAAACAGTTGCTGAAAAGAGTAAGACTTTGGAAGCAGAGTGTAATTTCACGATAGAATGAGAATCTATGGACTTTAGATAGATGAAAGCCCTGCTGAAGTTCCCTGAGCCCTAATCTCTATGGGCTTTTGGGCTGCAGCTAGCTTCATTCCCATCCATGAATGCTCCACATACTACTGCATTAACAATCAACATCAGTAAAAACAAATGCTGTGTTCTGCAATGTGTGACTTGAAACTGAGTGATAAAGCCTTACTGTCCTTACATGACTGCACACATTCATATGAAACTGTACCAGAAGAGACTTGCAAACAATACGTCATGTAAGTTAAACACAAAAAACCTGCAAGTAAACTCTGCTAGGGTTTAGGGATGACTTTTGCTAGCCAGTTTTTGGTTTTTTGGTTTTCTTTCTGTTAGCAAAATGTATATAAATCAGAGGTGTTGTGGCACATGGATCACAGAATTGAGGGTGGGGAGGAGAGGGGACCATCCTGCCCCTGCGCCGCCTCTGCTGGCTGTAGCAGAAGTCCCACTGGACTGGGGAGGCAGGGCTTGTGGTTCAGAGCAGGCACAGCAGGACCCTGGACTCCTGCTGCAGCTTCTCTCCTTCTTCATCTGCCATTGCAGCCAAACATATGCAGCCATCAGACTCGAGATTTCCCTCTTCGGTGTAGTCACCTGTGCTGGCCCAAAGGTTGTGGTGATAAGTCACTGAGATAATGGGAGAGCAGCCTGTCCTTAAATACCAAGACTGCTCCAGTTCAAGCTGTTTCTCACACCAGTGATTCCATGACTTGTCCCATTACTGTTATCTTCCTTGTCCTTTTCTGTTTCTCAACAACTTTAGCTTTGCTGTTTGACCATACTGCCAGCACTGATTAAGAGTGCAGCAAGTGCAGCAAAGATCAGCATTGTCTTAGTTTTCTGTTTGTGCCTTCCACTTGATACATTGAGATCCTTGTTTACACACAGGTCTTGGCTCTGTTTCATTGTCTATAAAATAGAGCTAATCCTAATCACTTCTGTTAGTGTCACTATAATTGATGAATATGTGAGAGATCTGAGACAAGATAGCTGTCCCGCTTTGATTCACTTATGGCCATTACAATATAGACTAGAAGGGAGAAACATAGGTCAATGAGCACTGTGAGCATCCCTTCTCCCATGGCTGGGTATGGGGCAGACATAATTGTCCCCTTCCACAGAGAAAGAACATTTGTTTCCCTTGTGGGGTACTTGTATATTTTGTTTGTGCTCCTCAAGTTAGCCCTGGAGCCCTGTGTCACGACAGCTGTACACAGACTTTCCCTCCATACAATGAAAAATGGGCTGGCGGGAGATTTTTAGATGTGCAATATGAGACAAGCCTAATCTGGCAGGGCGTTATACCAGGTGACCTGAGAGCTGTTACTGCCTCTGTCCTGAGTCAGTGAGAAAAGGTTGTTTTCCACTGCCAACAGCAGAGTGATCAGGATGAACCAGCACATCAGCCACTGACATCTGCATACTTGTCTGTGGTTCTCTTTCTGGCTATGGGATGGGAATTCAAACTGTGAAGCCGGGGCTCTACTAGCACCAGCACATTATTGAAGATGTGTAAAATCCTGGTCTGGAGACCATCCTTACAATCAGAATACTGTATTTTAAAAAACCCCAAATACTGCAATAGTTTTGTAAGACTTCTCTCAGTCATCTCAGATAAAAAAAAACTATTCCCCAGTGTCTATTTTCAGAGCTGCCTCATTAAACTTTCGTCATGTCAGAGATGATACTTCAATGTGCCTCAAAATAAATGTGAAATTCTTAGTTTGTCCCTCTGAATGTGTGCTTACATTTTTACACCACAAAAATCTTACTTGAGTTTTCTTAATGTATATGATCAGTTTGTTATTTACTGACAAGGAGAGAATTATTTGATCGGAAACTTAAATAAAGGAGAAAGCAAGCAAAATCAACAAGAACTTCAATCAAATGTACATTTAACTGTTGTATAATCTGACTTATAGATATCAATTTTAAGAAGAAAATTAGTAAGTTATTTGTTCTACAACAATTTCAGCCTAATTCCAGCAAGAAGAAATAATCTCCTTGTTATTTCAGTTGATGTGCCAGCATAGTAGAAATGCTTCTTAAAAAGCACATATGCTGATGATGTGGATCCTTTTTAGTTCAGACAAGAGGGTTGCCAACCTAATTTTGGCTAATAAGATTAGTTGGTGATGATTAACACCTTCCATGCTCAGCATGACATGGATTCACAGTGAACAAAGAAGCACTTAAGATAATTGAAATTAAACAAGTCACAGTGCTTGTAAACAATCTAGAGAATTTTTTTTAATGAGGAAATAGGAAGAAAGCAGAAGATAAGTAATGCAGGGAATGATTGAAAACTATATTTGCTATGGTTTGTAGTAACGGCTACTTCTTGCTATTTGTAAGGTCTCTTGCTGGTCTAGTATTAAGAGAAAAAATACTAAAAATCAAATTACTTTGTCTTAACTGTATACCATTTGACAAAATGGGAAAGAATTCTGTCAGGAGAGCATATTTCATTAGTCAGTAGTGATGTTCAACAGCTAAATAAATCTTCTCTGGCAAACTTCTCTGATAAATTGGTGTTCTGACTCTGTGTTTAGGTGAGTGTAGCAGTGGCATCTGTGATGAGGCAGCCTGCATCAACAGTGGTACCTGTACTGCGAGCAAAGCAGATTCTTACATTTGCCTTTGCCCTCTTGGATTTAAAGGTCATCATTGTGAAGAAGGTGAGTGGGTGCTGGAATGCTTCTATTTCTTTCTATGTGTTATTTAGTGTTCAATGTGTTTTCCACATAGAGACATCTGAGGAGGTCTTGTGCTGTTACACGGACAGAAGAGAGCACTTATTACTTCATCTTTTTACAGTCACATACTGAAACCCTTCCCTCACCACTTTGGAGCTACCTCCAGCTCCTACATAATCAGTGATTCTCAAACCTCTTTGCTTATTTAAACTAACGGTAATTAGGCATCTCAAACTTACTTTTCAAAAGCTAAAATAATGTACCACTCCACAGCTGACCATTAATTCTAAAAAAATACCCACTTTTCTCCTAAAACCGGTGTCAGTTGTATATTCTGAAATGTAAAGGACACAATAGCAATTTCCTGCTAAAATCAGAGAGATACAAATAGCAAAATACATGTAGCATTATTTTCTATGCTGTAGAACTTTTCATGCCATCACCCATTGTGTGCTTCCTACTTTGAAAAACCTTATGGTGAATCACTAAAGAAAAGAAATGTGATGTTTCATAGTACTAATATGTCCCTGGAAAAGGAGGGAATTAAGCGGTGTTGGCTAAGATAAAAAATTTTTTTAATTTCAATGACAAAATTTTGAGGTTGTTTTGCTAAATGTTAGCTTTTCCTTAGCAAAGGGAATTGATACTGGTTGGTAAGTGTCAGTCTTTTACATTTGAGCCTCAAGTGACCTGCTTGTGATTTCTGGATTTCCAGCACTCACCTTGGCCATACCTCAGTTCAACGAGTCCTTAAGATCATTTGCTAGCACACCCTGGCCCTTGGAACCACAGAATTACCTTTCCTTCATGGAGTTTGAGCTGACATTTCGTCCAGATTTAGAGACTGGTGTCCTTTTGTACAGCTACGACACAGACAGCAAGGACTTCCTCTCCATTAACATGGTGGCTGGTTATGTGGAATTCAGGTTCGACTGTGGCTCAGGAACAGCTGTTATCAGGTAAATGGTGTTGCTTATGTTTCCTTTCCAACAGTGCAATGGTGCTAATCTGGGAGAGGAGTGGGCTGGAAAGAGTAACAGGCTATGATGAGGCGTGTGAGCCCACTGCTCTCTGGTGCCTACTTCTGTGCCTAGCAGAGAAATGCTAAAACTGTATTCAGGGGGAGAGGATTTTCTTCCTATAGTGGTTTATGTTTCAAAGCTTTATTATCAGTGCCACCACCTTACTGTAGATGCTACTTTTGTGTCCGTATGGTATTGCACAAATTCCCTTCTTGCCTCCATGACATTGTGCCATAGCTAATTGGGGGATTTTATCCATATGTTTTCTACCGCAGGATTTCATAATATTGGCACTTTTGTGAGCGTCCTCCACCCTGATTTTGAGTTCCAGGCAGTAAGCACCAGGGTGAAGGTGACACAAGAAGGTATATCTCCAGGTCTCTCCACTTCCTCATAGTGCTGGTTTTTGGGAACCCGAGGCTAGGTTCCAATTTATATAAAGTAAGCTGTCTAAGAGATGTGGTTTAAATTAGTTCCCCAGGTTTCCAGATAAAGACAGACATTTTGAGAATGATTCATTGCATTCCAAAATTAATGTCTAGGACAGGAACAACGAAGTGCCTCAAAACGGGCTGCTCTCCCTCTCTGCGTAACTGAGTGCCCAGTTTCCAGGCAGCTGTTTCTAGGCTTTCTGAAAAGGAGATGGGCTGAACAGAGGCACTCAGTATGTTGGGTATGGTCCGGGAGTCTGCCAGTTTGACCAGTCTGACTTGATATTTGAAATAATCTATATAAAGCTTATACAAAATGTGTACACTGCCTGCAAGTCTTGCATACCAATGACTCCTGTGGATGGACATCAGGAATTTTGACTATACTGCAATTAGGAGAAATGTACTGATTTTACACTGAATGAGTACTCAAGAAAACAAACCTATTCAGATGACAAAATAAGAGATGAAATTTCAAGGGAGCAAATGCAAAATAATGCACAAGCCTAACAATGTACAGCTGTGGAAAAACAGTTAGTGTTGTCAGACAGATCCTGGAGTTGTCATGGATAGTTCTGTGAAAGCAACAGCTAACTGCTCAGAGGCAAGTACAGAAATGTGAGTACAATGCAGAGAATTATTAGGAATGGAATAAGGAACAATGCCTCTGCTAAAACCCACAATGCACCCTGTCTTGAAAACTTGCTGCTATTTTGGTCAGTTCGTTTCAGAAAAAAATAGCAAAATTAAAAAAGAGGTGTAGTGTTGATATCTAGGAGAGGGGATGAAACAGCTTCTACAAATACAGCAGGATCTTTCAACCTGGAAAAAGAGTTTGGTGGAAGTATGATAAAGCTTTTTAAATTGTGTATGACATGGAGTTGAACGATTATTCTGTATTTTTTTCTATGTAAGAATCAGAAGGATTTTTGTTGTTTTTTTCTTTTCAGACAGCACATAAATAAGTTGTGGAAACTAATTGTCACAGCATGTTACAGATGCCAGAACTATAAATAGGTTAAAAAAAAAATTAGACAGATTTGAAGAAAGCTCCATTGAGAGAGATCAAACACAATTGTACGGATGCAGCCTCTGACTCAGGAAATTGCTAAATGACAAGTTGCCAGAAGCCAGGATGATATATCAAGGGAAGAATCACTCCATACTTGCCCTGTTCTATTCTCTTGCTGAAAAGTGGCAGAAATAGCTAATTTTGTAGACCTTTGCTCCAACCCAGAATAGCCCTTCTTACAAAAGCCTTCAATCTTTACTGATTACGGTCATCTAATTCCTGTTACTAACAACCATAACACATTGAAGTAATTTTTTTTTCTCCAAGAATATTGTAGCACTTCAGAACACTTTAGACTAAAGTTTTACTGAGATGTAGGCTTTTAAAATGTGGCAAAAGCCACAGCCACATGCCTGGGAGTGGACACTGCCCCTTTCTGTTTGAAAGGTGAAGAGCAAGCTGGATGCCAGCTAGCACCTGAACTACATGTACTGGGTGAAAAGAGTGTGGTGAGATAGCTGAGTAATGGAGACTCATGAGACAACCCGACTTCATTGAGACTTGTCAGGTTGTCCTGTTCACCTCCTTTTTCTAGATAACATGTGTAACTCACACCCTGTTGTCAGCTCTGTCAGTGATTACATAAGATAAATAGATTCCCTGTTTTTCATGCTGGTTTGATCAACATCCGCTTAAAATTCTGCCCTGATCTTCATCATACTGCTTCATGCCTACCATTTGTCTTTAGCTCTGGGACTATAGCTCTGGGCAACCTGACTACCTCTTCCTTAGAACCATCAGGCTCTTAGATATAATATATTCAGAACACAACTGTGATGTCTTTTTAATTAGAATGAGGCAAGCTTATTTATGTATGTCAGCAACAGCAGTAGGAAACCTGATGCTGGTGAAGCTTGTGTTTTTCATGGTGTGTTCCAGGATGGAAGTACACAGTGTGTACAAGGGGCTTGACATGGAGAAGGGATTCTGAAGGGTTGCAGCAACTGAACTATTTGTTGAGATATCTCAGAAGAGAAATTGTTGTCCCCTGGGATTTCCCTTGGCCAGGCATGCACAGGACCAGGATATTCATGATTTGGTGTATTTTTTAAGGTTCAGTTTACATGGGGAAAAGTAACCTCACAGCATGTGAAGAGCCAGGAGTGTTCAAATGCCTGAAGAAAATTTTGTTTCAAAAAGCCCGTGATTCCAAGAAATAGCTTGCAGCTCTGAAGTGAAGACTCTGCAAGGCTCAGTCATTCCTAATTCTAATTAAATCTAGCAGAGCAGGTGAGTTAGCATTATGATGATCTAATCAGAAAAGATAATGTTTGTAATACCACTTACTAGGTGGCCAAACCTTTATATGTATACATTGACTTCATCAGAGTGATTAAATTCTGATTGATTTACCCGAGGTAGTTAAACCCTAAATGGTGCTACCTAAGAATAAGAAGAAGGAGAAGGAGAAAAGAAGAAGGAGAAAAGTAGAAAAAGAGGGAGAAAATTAGAAGAAGAAGAAGAAGAAGAAGAAAAAGAAGATGAAGTGACTGGCATTGCTTGATGATATTTTCTTATGGAGCTTTTCTGAACCAAGTGTCATTCAGAAGTGTCAAGTAGTATTGTCAGCATCGTCCAAATAAATAAAAACAGGCTTTGAGAAAATTGGGAGAATCAAAATAGATACAACAGAAAGATTTCAAAACTCAAGTCGATTGTTAAGAAAAAAAAAGAAATTGTTATTGTCACATTTTCAAAATTATATACCTTTTTGAATCAGGATTTGAATCACTATTGACTCACTATTTAAAATCACATTTTTTTTCATTTCTTTCATTTTGAAATATATAATGTTTTTTCTTTTTTAAATGTAAATAGCCTGAAAATACAAACCATTATTTCATCCCCAAAAATTCTATGTTTTTTAACTGGACGCTAGAAAGTCTCCAAGAGTCCTAGATAGCAGGATTTCTGGTTTTTCCAGCTTGACCAGTGAATCAAACACAGGTTTTCATTGCTCCTGGAGGAATCCTGCAAGATCTCATTTAGACATAAAATGTTTTAACCAGTGTACTGAAATGACATTTGAAAACAAGGTACAAAGATCTGTTAAACTTGTAAAGTGAAATGTGGTTTTGCCCTTCATACAGGCTGCTATTCATATCAGTGTTGAACTAGTAGTTGAACAGTTTAAAAATGCCTCCTTTGAGACTGGTGAATACTTTGCACAGCTGGGGATTATTGTTTCTAGCCAAGATCTCATCACATTAGGCTTGTATTTTAGTTACTTCCTGTTAATGTACAGCATCCGGGCTGCACATGTGTGTGTATAGATGTCACTGTAATAGGATGCATAAACTGAGATGATAAGCCAACACAAAGTAGTTGTGTTTTAAAAGAGGATGAAGGATGTAGGACTAGGCCAATCATTTAGTGGGAAGCTTTTAGTGAAATGAGGATGTACAGCTGAGACAAAAATTTGTCTTTACTCATTATAAGTGACTGAACAGAAAAACTAGCTTAGAGGTAGCTAAAACACAGGCTAGAGTGCTTGTTATTTGCTGTAGGAACATGGTCTTTGCTGATGTGGCTCAGAAAATTGTTATGCCCTTATAAGGAAAGAATCACAGTGGCTTATGGTTATTTTTTTATTTAGGAAATCCTCCCAGAGGACTTGACTTTTTAACATCACAAAATATCAGGAAGGCAAAGTGTTACATACTTGAAAGTTTTCTTCCCCTTAAAACAGGAGTGAAGAACCTGTCAGTCTGGGTCAGTGGCATGAGTTGCGAGTGTCTCGCACAGCGAAGAATGGTATCCTACAAGTGGACAAGCAAAAGCCAGTGGAAGGGATGGCAGAGGTGAGCATATGATATGACTTGTCTTGAATGGAGCTGTTAGACTGTAAAAGTCATTGCATAGTGAACTATACAGTCTGCTCTCGAAGCTCTTATAAGCTTAAAAAAGTATACACATTAGGGAAACATCTTAAGCCCAAAGCTGGAAATCTGTGAGCAAAGTCTTTCCTCAGATGACAGGGAAGCAGCTGAAATCCCTACCTGTTCTTGACATGTAACTGGACTCACATTTTTGTGTCTGGTTCATACTTATTCTGGAGGTTCTTTTCTTGGTACTTACTTGTGGCTAAGTCTGCTGAATAATGTGTGCTGTAGGAAATTTTTCATCTGGAGAAGAATTATGCTGAAAAGTGTGTGCCCGAAGTCCTGTTCTTTAGCTCTCTCTGAATATTGTCCTGGAAAGGTAGGCCAAAAGACAATTGTTTCTTGTCTTCTTGCAAAAGTAATTTGTAGGGCAGAGTAAGAGCTGAAATATTCAAACAGTTGATGACTTGCATTTTGTTCTTCACTCACCGAGAGATTATAGTGAGTCAAGTTCGTAATAAAGTGAAATTGTGCTTGTACCAAGTGGGATATTCACTCTAAGCACTCAAATGCAAGCACAGAGGTATTTTTTTTATCTCAAGAACCTGAGGTTAGAACTGCTTAGAAAGTGTCCTTTATTCTTTCCTAGTGGACAGTGTGGACAGAAAACCAGACTTCAGATCCTGTTAGCAGAATAATCAGGAGCTTTTTCAGCAAACTGGGAAGCTTAGACTATTCTTGTTCAATTTAAATAAATTGAACATCCAGTTGTCTGTCAAGAAACAAACTGAGTGAGAAACATTCAATTGGAGCAGTCAAGACTTCTTTAGATACGTGGGTTAAGATGAAGACTCTCATTTTTTTTTCTCTTAAGTGCTTCAGTGCAGCTGCAGGAGGAGGTTGGCTGGGAGCTGCCAACAAAGAAAGCACAGAAACTTCTACAGGGCTGGAATCATGCAGTTATCCTGTCGTTAGCTGTTAAATATCTTCTAGTTCACTCCAGGACCCTGATTATTCCCATCAGGTATCCTGAGCAACTGCTTCTGGTACCTAATGCAAACTCAATGTTTCTTTCATTTAGCCCCATAACTTGCTGTAGGTTATCTTTTCAGACATTGGAAACATTAAATTAGTCTCTGTTGGATGAACTTTGCTCCAGTTTTAGCTTTATGAACCTTATTTGGGTTCTAGATTTGCACCAGTGTACCTAAAGGCTTTGCAAATAAAGCTAGATGTGCAGTGGGAAACACGAGTCAATCGCCTTTCTTTCTTCTTTCAGTATTGCCATTTTGAAATACATGAGATTTTCCAGCTACTTCTGATCAGGATAAAGCACAGTCAAGTAGAGAGTGTCCTACAATGACTTTCTTGAGAGAATTGTACTAAAAAATGCGATTAACAGAAGTAAGGAAGCACTGAAGTAAGCTTTATAGCATTTAATGTAGGGCTATAACAATTAATGTAAGCTAATCTGAAGATACAAGCATGGTTCCAGCTACTCTAATAAAATGTTATTCTATGTTTTTTGCAGGGGGCTTTTACACAGATTAAATGCAGCTCTGAAATATTTATTGGTGGAGTCCCTAGTTATGATGATGTGAAGAAGAACTCTGGGATCCTCAAACCCTTCAGCGGGAGCATCCAAAAGGTATGTGCCCAGACAAACACACTGGGGGCATTTATTTCCATCCCATCTAATGCACACTGTATGTGGAAACTTGCCCTTATGCAACTGGCAATGTTCAAAATAATCTAGGATTTCACCTCAGGAGCCCACCACAAAGTGCTTAAAGAATTATTTCACAGCGAAAAGTCATTAAACTTTAATAGCCAGTAATTATTACTACTACCAGTCTCTCTCTTTATTTCCATACTGTACTAATAAATGAGCAGAAGCCATATGGGATTGAATTCAGAAGGACATACAAAGCTATGTGAATATTAGCATTCTCAAAGTTGGTGATGTTTGTAGCTCGGTTTCTCAGACTTCCATTATATATAAATAAAGAAATGGAAGAAATGCTCAAATACTTGTGTATGCACACTAAGACAGTTAAATGTCTGACATAACCAATATACTTGTGAGTGAAAAAGAATCCTAGAATCCTAGAAAAGACCTTAAAGATCATCCATTCCAAACCCCCTAGCTTGGTCATGAGCAGAGACACCTTCCACTAGACCATGTTGCTCAGATCCCCATCCAGCCTGGCCTGGAGCACTTCCAGGGATGGGACATCCACAACTTCTCTGGGCAACCTGTGCCAGTGCCTCACCACACTCACAGTGATGAATTTCTTCCTAGTACCCAATCTAAACCTACTCTCTCTTAGTTTGAAGCCATTCCCCTTGTTCTGTCACTCCTTGTCCATGATCCTTTCCAGCTTTCCTGTGGCTCCCCTTTAAGTACCAGAAGATACTATAAGATCTCCTCAGAGCCTTCTTTTCTCCAGGCCGAACAATCCTGTGCCTTTCAGTCTTTCCTCATAGCAGAGGTTCTCCAGCCCCCTGATCATATTCACGGCCTTCTCTGGGCTCCCTCCAGGGGCTCCATGTCCTTCTTATGTTGGGGACCCCGGAGCTGGATGTGGAGCTCCAGGTGGGATCTCACAGGGGCATAGTAGAGGGGCAGAATCCCCTCCCTCAACCTGCTGGCCATGCTGCTCTGGATGCAGCCCAGGACATGTTTGGCTTTCCAGGCTCTAAGTACACATTGCCAGCTCATGTCCAGCTTTTCATTCACCAGCACCTCGAAGTCCTTCTCTGCAGGGCTGCTCTTAATACCAGCATGTATTTGTGCTTGGGGTTACCCTGACCCTGTTGCAGGACCTTGCACTTGGCCTTCTTGTTCTTCCTGGGTTTCAAAAATTAAAATGGATTCCAGTCCCCTTCGTGTATTCTTACACTGCACTGCAGATGCACACCTCACTGCCTTCCCCTCATACGATTTTATATGGGACACATGAAAGGAGGACATCTTTTCCATTGTTGGCAGACATTAGGGATAATGTTCCCATGAGGTCAGCTGTGCATGGGTGCAGTTCTTTTCTAGAAAATATAAATTCATAGTCAGTCCTAGTAAATAATCAAAAGAAAGTTCAAACTGAACTAATTTTTTTCGTCCTAAGCATACTTAAAATAATTTGGATACAGTTAGAAGGTTGGCCCTGAATCCTCATTTAAAGCATCGAGTTCTTGTGTCAGGTTAATGCAAACAAATAGCAAATAAAAAAAATTTTAATAATAGTTTTTTATTTAAAAATTTGAAAAACTCTGTACTGAATTATGTTAACGATTGCTCAAGGACAGAAAAGTAATTGCAGTTCAGTGGAAATTATGTTATCCCTTGGCCTGAAATTTTTCACTGTCTGTGTCAGCTGTCTAGCAGAAAACATGAAGTTTGGGGAAACTGGGGGAATGTGTAATACCGGTAGGAACAGGTCAGTCACACAAGCAACAGTGGGAAGGCAGACTTGACTAAATACAGTGCATTTCGGAGTGCAAGAGAGGAAGCCTAGGAACAGATAATACAGGTCACACTTACCAGGTGAGGAGTTGTGCCCTGGAGTAAAGACAGTGACAAGGTTTGGGAAATTCTGAGTGTGAACCCTTATTTCTATGATGTACTCAGTAAGGTGGATGTCACAGAAACACAGGATGTGCTGAGTTGGAAGGGACCCACAAGGATCATCAAGTCCAGCCCTGGCCCTGCACAGCATCATCCCCAGGAGTCACACCACGTACCTGAGAGTATCATCCAAAAGCTTCTTGAACTCTGTCAGTCTTGGATTTGTATTCTCAGAGACCTGATGGGATGTCAGGGAAGAGTATTGCCTGCCTTTTGGGTACTGGGGACATTTAGTTTTGTGCTGTGTTTATACATAGTAGGATTTTTGAGAACTGCATAGAAATAGAGCTACAAACATCACCAAGTACTGGAAAATATGCTGAGTGTAGAAAGACCTACCATCACAATCTATTTAGTTTACTAAGATAAGGTTGAGAACTGGCTTTATTGTGGTCTGCTAGTTCCTACGTGGTTTCTTTGGATACAAGATGCTGGAATTATGCAGAAAAAGACTCGATGAGAATCAAAGACTGGAATCTGAAGCTAAGTTTAAACTCAGAAATAAAAGACATGTTTTTATGAGTGTGGGCTTTTTAACCTCTGGAACAACGTAGCCAAAACTTAGAAAGAAGCTGAAAAGGGAGTGAAGTCTTCCCTGGTTCATCTATATGATGGGACTGGATGTTTTTCTGCTGTTAGAGTTGTGCGTGGCTGTTTCAAATAGAGCATATATGCTTGATGCAAACCCTTCTCCCACTAGGATCCCCTAGAGTGCATTGTCTGAGTTACCAGGAGACAGAGTGACTATTACCTTTTTAATTTTTGGCCTTAAAAATCTATTGTTTGTGAAGATGGACTGTTTCTGATGTAGCTGAGACCAGACGCCGTACTCACATGTAATCTCTCTTGCCTAGATATCAGCTGAGATTATACAAATGTTGGTTTAATTTGGAGAACATATATTTCTGACACATTAGGAAAATCCCACCATTTAGCAGTTCTCTTCCATTTACATAAAACCAGTTTTGTGAAGTCATTATTTATATTTTTCATTCATCTTAACTCAAGCTTCTTCCAGGCAAGATGAGATACTAGAAAGCAATAGAAAATGCAAAAAACAAGCTATTCCGCTTAGTATTTCTGTTGTCAACATTCATCTCCTGAGAGGTTTCCTGATCTCAGAAATGCTTTTCCTCAGCAGTGCTCATCTAATTTTACCATCCTAGCTCATGGCTTGGCTACAAAGCACTCTACCAGTATTCAGACACAAGCGTGGTAAATCCCACACAGCTTCACCCCATAAGGGGGTTGCCCAAGGCTGTGTCACACTACACATGAGAAATTAATCTTCAGTGGGTCAAGGTGAGCAACAGGATGAGCTGGACCTCTACAACTGGAAAACACACATTACAAGAAATAGCATTTGGGCCAAGTTTTGAGAGTTACATTTCTCTGACATCTTCTAGAGAAGTCTTCTAACCAGCAGTACAATACTGTAAATTTTGGAATTTTTACAATGTGTTTTCCTACCTTTTCCTTTTTTTTTAACACATAGATTGTCTTGAATGACCGAACAATTGATGTGAAACAGGATTTCACTTTTGGCATCAACCTAGCAAATGCTGCCCACCCCTGTGTGATCTCACCATGTGCAAATGGAGGCACCTGCGTTCCCAAGAAGGACAGCTATGAATGTGACTGTCCCCTGGGCTTCGATGGGCAACACTGCCAAAAAGGTAATGATGGCTGCATTTCAACCCAGAAATCTGGAGCTGACTGCAAAAATAAGAAAGATTTACCACCTACAACTGCTGTTTTAAACATCCCTTGAAATAGAAAGCCTGGAGGCCAGAGCTCCCTTTGCATCTGTGCACTTTCCATGTGCCCAGGGAAGAATTTGTTTTGTTGTTTAGGAATATGGTAACTGTTATCCCAGCACAGAGCTGTGATCCATAGATAGTAACCTGGTATCTGGTTGCTTGTGGTGGCCAACTGCATAAACCCCCTAGTTATGCAGTGATATACAAAGGGGGAATTCCTGACAGTGTCCTCCAGCCAGCAATTGTGTTACATCCTGAAGCACAAGCATCAATAACCCTTGTAATTTTATCCGTGGGTCTGACAGCAAACACTGTTCTCATACAAAAAAAGGTCTAGTACTGTTTTAGACACTGACTACTCTAATAGTAATTTCATCATCTGCACAGACACTACCTTGGTATGGCAAAAGAGACAACCAAGAAGGAAGACTCACCTACGTGCATGTTACTCGTCTTTCCTCAGAGCCACTGTAATAGTTCAAACCCTAGATTCAGAAAAGTGTTAAGATCGCATGAAAAGTGTTTTGAAAAATGTGCCTTGGGTTATTCCACTAGATGGAGATGTTTCCCTTCTGTCAGGCTTGGTCTTGAAAAACTCCTAAGGGACGGTTTTGTAATGTAACAGTAAACTCAGTTCGAAAGGTCTCACTGCCCCACTGCTTCATTTCTCACAGGCATAGACTTCAAAGTTAAAAGTAGTGGTTCTGGTTAAACTGTGATGAATAGATTGGCCTTTTCTTCATAACAGACAACATCTTAAAACAAAAGCATTTTATTAAGATACAATGCAAGCAACCCCTTTGCTTACATTGTTGTGGTCTAACTAATAGCCAAACCAACGTCATTTACCCTGTCTACTTTGTGGGGAGGAGGGAGAATTAGAATTTTGGCTTTCTAGGTATGTACAGGGTGCTAAACTCCCGACTCCAAGTCAGGAGTATCTGCAGCTGTACCGACATCTCCAAAGGCAGTAAAGGCAAGGGAATGATTTGCAGTTTCAGTGTCTCTGACTCCCTGTCTGTTTGATGAACTCTTGTCCATTTGCTGGTGCCAGAGCTCCTCACCACTCCTGGGCTCCTGATCTGTGCTGAGCCCTGGGAGCAGTGTGCCAAGCTCGTGGTGCAAGCAGTGCTACTGGTTTCTGTTGTCAGCTGAATGAGCGTCTAGGCTTTCAGAGACAGACTGAAGCACCTTGTGCCTATGACAGCTGGATGCTGGGTGCTGCTTCCTATGTGAATCCAACCTTGATTCATTTTAAAGTGTCCAAAAACACAAGTCACCTGCCTTCTGTCCTGGCTACCTGTAGCTCCTGTTCCGGTGCAGCTCACCCTCCCTGCACTTGTGCAGCTTCAGCTGCCACCGAAAATCCAAGGTTTTGCTAATGGATGTGCAGAGAGCATGGAAGTCCCTCCTGAAACTCAGTCCATGACAGCCTTGATGAGGACAACCTGAAACAGGTTTCTCAAAATAATCCTTATCTGTGTCTCTTTGGTGGGGTTCAGATGTGGCAAAGGCAGGATGCACATCTGTATCCACTTCTGTTTCAGAACAGGGTTTTGGTTAGTGCACTCAGAAGCTATGTGACATGAAGGTGCTATCTCCATGCTTCTTTCTGGTGAGCTGCTGTAACTCCACACTCTTAAAAACCTTGTGCTTGTGAGGGACTACACATCATTCTTCAAAATTATACACACCACTTAAAAACTCAAATAATGCTGGTGTGAGGTAAATGAGATATTGATTCATATTGTAATGGAGGATTCAATAGAGTTTCTGCTGGCATTGTTAGGTTTTGTATTGTTCAAGTTGTGGTGAGTGTTAAAGGTATTTTTGTACTTAATTACAAGATGGAGTAGAACAGCAAAGTGCTGTTTAGAGCTGGTTAAATGTTCATAATTTCCTGGTTAGAGCTGATAGCTGGGTAAATCTTTGTAAGTCACTGGGATTTGAAAGCTAGGACTAGCAGAAGGGTTTGGTGCTGGTCCTAACTGTCTGCACCTTTGAATGTTTTGAGTGGGCAAACATAAATACTTGGGGCAAAACAATAACAAAAGAGTGCTACCTTCATGGGTGATTGTAGTCACTTACGAAAATGATAAGTGGGGGATTACACATTTGCAGAAATGTGGGCATGAAACTAGACTAAGGGAGATTTTTATGCTTTAGAATAATAAAACCAGAATGTTCTTGTTTTGTTTTGTGCTGACTCATTGCAGAGTGTGGAAGTTACTGCCTAAACAGTAAGTACTGCAAATTATGTGAAAACTGCTCTGTCACTGTGTGTCTGTCTGGGTGCTGGGTTTCCATTAAGCCTTGCAAGTTTCTGTCAATAAGCCAAAATATTTTCTAAGGTTATGTAGTACTTCCTTAAACTTCACGCTGTTGATATTTCAAACTGCATCCAAAGCACCTGCCAAGCTCAGAGCAGTGGCTGTAGAGCTGTCCCTGTATTCACAGAGCAGAGGGGCCAGGCAGCTGGCTGAGTGTTTTGTGGAGGTAGGTGCTACTTCAGGCTGCCCTGCAGTTCAGAAGTCATTCCTCCTTGTCACGAGGAGCTTTGGTGCTTCTCTGGTGAATCATAATGAGCAAAGAGTGGAGGTGTTTCATCCTAGATCTCCTTACTGCCCCAGTTCCCCCCCAGCTGCAAAGATCCCGCATGCATCAAGGGTACTGCTAAAATTTGTTTGGTCTTCCACAACCAAATTCAGTGCAGCAAGTGAAGAGCATACAGAAGAGCAAGCAGAGATAAATGCATATCAAGTTCTAAAGAGGAAATCAGAGTGCTTGGGCAAAGGCTGCTGCATGGCACAGGCACCTTCCCCTGCTGAAGGCGAGAGCAGCGGGGCTCTAGTGCAGGATGTGATGAAGGAACAAGGGCTCCTTTCATGCTGTGCTGCTGTTCGACATGGTCAGAGACTCTCCAGTGCAGAAAGTGTCAGACCTGGCAAGGAATGTCTGGTCAGTGTAACACATCTTTTGCAATCTTCCAATGACGTTGGCAGGCTGCAGACTGGCCATGGTCTGTGATGGTTTCTTTAGACACATTAGGCAACTTTCCTGATTTCACTATGGATGAAAACAGTCATTTGTCACTGTCTAAAATTCTCAGTCTTGGCACCTAGAACTAAATTTCGTATTGCTGTTACTGGCTGCCAGACTACACCAGTTGTTGCGTATCTATGTTACACTGAACTCTGAAAGCCCAGCCAGCCACTGTTGTGTAAAAAAAGCAAGCATCCTTGCCCTGGAAAGCTTGAAATTTATATAGATGGGATTAGCTGTGAGTTGAAGGGATTAGCCCTAAGGAAGAAAATAGGATGAAGGCATCTATTTTAAGTAATTTATACAACTGGCTTATATTAATGGAGCAGTCAGTTATGGAACATCAGCAACAAAATGTAGGATGTTCACTCAACAGAAAATCTGTTCAGGCCAGTTTCCACAGCCTACTGAAGGGCTCTGTATCAAGGATGTTCAATGATTTATATCACACACGGCTGAGTTATTTTACCAAGTCTTCTCCATGGGCAGCAGTGCACCAGCTCCAGGTCTGACTGCAATGTGTGCTGCTGTTTCAGCAGCCATACAACATGAGGGTACCTGGGGCTGTCTCTAGAGACATAGAAGATGCTCTGTGGGGGACACGCAAAATACCCTCCAAGGCAGCACTGCAGTGTCAAATGCACACAACCAGGGGCTTCACAGCCTCTGCCATGCAGCCTTTAGCATGGTCTCAGTTACTTTCAATAGACCTAAAGTGACCAGGGACCCCCTATAAATCCTCCCAGGAGGTTGCCTCACCCCACACTGCACCCCAAAGGTGAGCTCTGAACTGACAGCAGCCACTCTGTGCAAAGTCAGTTATACTAAAGGAGAACATGGGAAGCTCACAGGCTGTGCTGCCTCTTGGCCTTCTTTTACAGGGTGAGAGGTCCCAAATGTGCTCTGCATATGGTGCTCTGTTGGGAAATGGGGAGGAGTTTCTTAGACTATGAACAAGGACGGTTAATGCATAAGCTGTGGCAAGAGGGAAGGTTAAATCACATAGAGAATCAAATAATGTGGAAACAGAGATAAAGATAAAATTTGCAATCTTTTCCCAATACTTCATGTTCTTCTGTGCTAACATTTGCAGTGGAGCAATATATTAGGCCCAAGACATGAAGACTGTAGGTGGAGGGACTGTCAGCAGTTTATATTGCCTTAACTACTGCCCTTACATTTAGGTATGAACTGGTAGTGCCTTTTTGCAAAGCTGACTGTGTTCAGCTCCATTCTGTTTCACTTGCAGGTGCCTGCCAATGAAGCAGTAAATCAGTAAAAGTCTTGTCTCTATTTTTTCCTTTTGTTTCCATATCAGCTGACACTCATCTTCATTTTTTTACTTACTTCTCAGCCATTACAGAAGCAATTGAAATCCCACAATTTATTGGTCGCAGTTACCTCACATATGATAATCCAGATATCCTGAAAAGGTAATGTATCTGCTGTGAACAGAAATATTCTGTTTTGTTAACTGTTATAATGCTAGGACCCTCATGTGGGAGGCTGTTGTATATTTAGGTGTTTTAAGCTGTATTTCCCATATTTCCCATATTTCTATATTTCAGGGAAAAAATACATTTTAAATGCATATCCTTACAGCTCAGTTATCTGAGCATCTTGCAGCCTGTAGAGAAATGGCATGCATACATCTGACATGGACTGGTGCATGCTTCCTTAGAGCAAAAACAGACATACAGAACCTGTATCTTTAAAGAGATTGAGGACTTTAACTCCTCCTTTAGCCTAACATTTACATCCTCAAAATTATTTTTTTTTGGCTGCTGTGTACTCTAGAAGATCCCCAGCACACTGTGGCTTGTTTCAACAAATTCATCCATCTGCCTATATTTCAGCCACTGACTAAAGGAGGCTTCACCAATGTCCTAACCTGCAACTCAGTAGCTCTCACCTACTGGGACTTCCTGATTTGGTCTTCTTATGCTTCTTCCACTGTCTTCTGGCTAATTCTCAAAATTTGCTTATTGGAATTTCACACCAGGCTTGAGGAGAAAAGGATTTTCTCTTATTTGTGTGGAATAACCTAGTATCTATTGTGTTTGGGATTCTGGAGGGACAAATTCAATTCCCTTTCACTGAAGTGCTGGAAATGAGGATGTGAACCAGAATCCTTCACACATCAGGATGTAGGTGTGTTGCAAGACAGCAACCCACAAGACCAGCAAAGAAGAAATGCTGCATGATCTTTTATGATTTTTTTTGAAAGAAGACTGTCCTAGTTCACTATTTTACTGTATTTTCTTCCACATTAAACAGGGTATCAGGAACAAGAACGAACGTGTTCATGAGATTTAAAACTACCATGAAGGAAGGACTTTTGATGTGGAGGGGAAACAGTCCCATGCGAGCTAACAGTGATTTCATCTCTCTAGGCCTTCAGGAAGGAGCTTTAATATTCAGGTAAAATTCCTCTCCCATATTTGAATATTCAGGTAAAATTCCTCTCCCATATTTGTGTAGCACACAGTACACTCAGGGCTTGAAGGAGTTGTCACAACACATCCAGTGCACTTGTCCTTTGGCATAGTGTGATACACTCAGAACCTCAAGATTTTGTTCAGTGTTGGGTCCCATTTGCTGTCTAGAAAAGGATGTGAGTTGAACAGGTAACATGCTGCAAGCTTTGCATCATTTATATTCTCTCCCAATTTTTAAAACATAATTTTTTGTTGTTATTATCTAAAAGTTACCTTACGAGGGGATCATGCTTCTTGAAGCACTCACCATCTTAATTAAGCAGAGCAGAGTAGTGTTGGCAGAGGGATCAGGGGTCAAGGACAAACTGCTGATGCCAGTGCTCACTGTGGGCTCATTCTTTGCCAGAGTGCACATGGGAGCAGGGCTTCTGCCATCTCAAGCCCCCAGATATTCTACCCTGTGACACACACACAGCTATCACCAGGCCTTGTTGGTGCCACCATGCACAGAATTGGTCATTTAAGAAATAATGCTGCTGTCAAAATGCTGAAGTTGGGGACTATTGGGAAATGGTGGGTTCTTGCTCCAGAACCTCTTTCTCCCTTACAGGCACTCAGGCAGACTCTGCAACTTTTTGCGTGATGCTTTTTTGGGCCTCCTGTCTTTTGAAAGCCCTGTCTTTCCTCTGATTCCTTTTTAGGTTGTGCAAGACAAGTACTGAAACAGCAAACTACTAATGTAGTCTTTATTATGGATTGTTGTGAGACACTGTTGATTAAATGGCAAAGATTTTGTTATTTAAGCTAATTTGAAGCCATCTTTTACTTTACTTGGCTGTCATTTGTTACCATGGATACATAGATAAGTTGCACATTTCTACTTAAATTAATTTCTTTTAAGCTTTTTTAAAATGAGATTTTCAGTGGTTAACTTTGTAAAAATGCTTAGTTTCCTCACTGTTGTATAAGCAAGGCAGTGACTCTGCAGAAATTGCACACTGTTTAAATGTCTTTGGAAGAGCCTGTCTGCCTGATATGCATGGTAGTAAGCGGCTACTGTATTCTGTCATTTTTCCAGACACAGTGCCTTTTCTATTAAGGTTGTTGCTCTTCCTCAGACATGAAGATACACAAAGGTTTTAGGAGAAAACACCTGAATTTTACTGAAATTTTACTGTACCTTTTACATTTAGGAACATGAAAAATTAATTTCCAGAAGTAAAACTCTCATAAGCAGTCACTGCATACTGAAGGAGGGCAACAAAGAAGATGGTGAAAGGATAAATGCAGAAAAAAAATGGTCATTCAGAAAGGTTGATCTTTATGCTAGTTTTTGGCCTTTTGAAAGGTGAGGTCAGTAGAATATCAGGGCTGCGAATTGGTTGGAAGCATTTTTCTGTAGCCCAAGTTTAGACATTTGTGTTCTGGTCCAGTTTGAAATCCAAAACCTATCTTTTCTTTCCCATTTTCTATGGCATTACTCCCTGTACAACGTACCTGCTGCTGTAAATCCTTTCTGTTGCTTCCTGCTTCTGTGGAAAGTTATATCACTGTTGTAAGGGATCCCCTTTCATAAGGGATATGAATCTCATTTTTACAAACACCTTGATACAATCCTAAACACCTAAATTCTTCTGTAGCTTCTGACTTGGACTGGTATCTGTATCCTGTGTTAAAAGGAGATTTTTGCTTGAGACTCACTTAAACCCCTGGGGCAGAAACAAATTCAGGGCAACCATTTTGCTCTGGGTAGCTCATGACTTTATGTGCTCTTCTCAAGTACCTTATCCTGGCCATGAATTAACTTCATGTTCAGCCTTTTTGAAGAGGCAATGTTGATTTTAATCTCTTTTGCTTGGTATGGGCTGAAGTCTGGCAGCAGCTGACTCTGGCTAGTTCATCCTGCTGGATTAGGCAGCTGAGCACCCAATAGCTCGCTGTGTTGTATCATCTACTTCCCCTTTATTAAGGGTGGCCCAAACTTCTGGAACCTAGAAATTAAGATGCCTGAAGTGTAAACATGATGGGGATGCTATGTCTGCTGAATAATTTTAGTAGAATCAGACACAAATAAATAATTAGGGTGGCAGCAGAAGCAGGAAACTTCATGATTATCTCTGCATTTATTTATTAGGCTTCATCCATTCTAAAAGGTCTTAACCTTGTCTATAATTCAGATGAGTTGTCAATTTGTTATAGATTCTGTGCCAATTTGCTTTTGTAATGATGTATTTATTAACCTTGTTTGCAACTTCCCACTGTTTCTCCCATTATGAAGGTTTGACCTTCATAATCCCCTGTTTCAGAGTGGAATTGCCTTGCAGAGGCTCCCTTCTTGTTCCCATGGTATGGTGGTGATGCTACCCACTCTGACCTGGGGAGGAGGGAATATTGACTGCTCCTCTGTGAGCCTGACTTTGTAAAATAAGAGCACTGCTGTTGGGACTATTCCAAAGGACTCCAATGGTTGCCCCAGAACCTGAGCTGTAAGGGAGTAAGGATGCCTGAGCAACTTGGCAGGCAACTGGTCCTTGTGAGGGAGGCAGCAACATTTTAATGATTTTTTTTTTTTAATTGTAGCTACAATTTGGGCAGCGGGATTGCTTCCATCATGGTGAACGGCTCTTTCAGCGATGGGCGGTGGCACAGGGTCAAAGCTGTTCGGTAAGCAGACATGCTTCATCTGGGAGGTGTTTTGGAGCCACCCTGCCATTAAAGATGCTGGCTGGTGTGTCTGGATGCTGGTTGGGTGTGAATCACTGTGGCTCCACAATCAGACACGGCTTAGGAGTGGAACTGTTAGCAACTTCGCTGTTTCAGGATGATGTACACAAAGATTATTATATTGGAGGTGGCAGTGCCAACACGGCACAGCTCAAGGCAGGCTGCCAAAGTCATGCAGGGCTATTCTGGGGCTGTGACAGACATTCTCTTAAACCCATACCATTTGGATTAAAAGTATTTTTCTTTAATGTCTGCATTTTGAAATTCCCTAGTGAGCATTTTATGGGCTGGCACAAGCACTGGAGCATGGACTATTTGGAGGAGGTATAGACATCTTGCAGTGTATATATAACTGATATTTATAACTCATTACCTAATGGGAGGTAACTGTGCCCAGCACAGAAAGCACACATGCCTCTCTTCATGAGATGCTGGTTCCCTGGAAATCACAGTCTGACATTAGCACAACTTGTCACCAAATTCAGTGAGAATACCAAGTGGCTTTTATGTCAGTGCTGGTTTTGACCATACTTAGAATGGAAGTGGCCAAAAGGCACTAGTAAGAAGCAAAACTGCCTCTTAGTATGTTTTATCTCAGTTTGCCTGGTTTTTCCCTTCTGTTGAAGCTTCTGCTGTTTATTTTTAATATTAGATTTGGTTTTTAACAACAGGTCAGAAGCTGTCCATCCTGCTCTCTGCTCTAGCTGTGCAATTTACTTCTTTCCCAGCTCTTTCTTATCTGCAGATGTGTCCCACACCCTTTGCAGGTCTTTGATATCTTAGTCCTTATTAAAAAAAAATCGCCCTGAAGAGTTTGGTCTGCCGTAACACACTGTCTGTGGGGCTTCCTGGCAGCGGTCCCAAGCCTCTTCCATGAACCCTGCCGAGCACTGAATTTCCTTGGTCTCCTGGCCACTGGAAGATATTGCTGCTCTTCCTTCTGCCTGGTAGTAGGCTGGACACATGAGAGTGGTTTGCTTTTCATTTCAGGGATGGACAGTCTGGCAAAGTAACCGTGGATGATTATGGTGCCAGGACTGGTAAATCCCCCGGGAAGATGAGGCAGTTAAATATCAATGGGGATCTCTATGTAGGTGAGTGCTCATTGTTCACATTTGGGACCCAGAATAATTTCTGTGTTTGCAAGGTTGGCTGCAAGGCAGAGTGTCCCAACTCTGCCCAGCTCAAGGTGGAGGCATCACGTGGCAGCCTCTAGTGGTCCACAGCCTGGTTAGTGTGAGGAGGCCTCTTTGACTGGGATGGGGTGGGGGGGATGCACTGTGGGGTGCACTGTGATACCCTTGGCAGGTACACAGAGAAACAGTGAGTGGCAGCTGCAAACCCCACACCAAATTTAGTAGGAATCTGGGCACAGGCTTCTTCAGCTATTACTGATGCTACAGTTTCTGCAATAAATAATTATCATCCCAGTTCATTACCTCCAGTTTATCCCCTCTGTATTTTCAAGTACTTAAAATCTGTATTCAAAACAACACTGAGGAACCTGTAAATCAAAATTCCCTTCTGAGGTGCTCTAGGCAAGCTAATGGTGTTGCTGGGTGTGCAGTCTGCCAAACAGAAGCAGAAACCTATGCTGATGAAGAGTTTCTGATGTCTGCCTTTCCCCCAGGTGGCATGAAGGAAATTGCACTGCACACGAACCGTCAATACCTGCGGGGGCTGGTGGGCTGCATCTCCCACCTCACGCTGTCAACTGATTACCACATCTCACTGGTGGAGGACGCCTCCAATGGGAAGAACATCAACACATGTGGGACTAAGTGACAAGAGAGGAATCCCGGTGCTGAGGACCCATTGTGTGCTTGTGTGTGTGGCCGAGTGTGACACAGTCCTCTACAGCTGGACCACGTTCGCCATCTGGGGAGGTGACAAAGCCAAAGGGAAACCCCAAAAAAGAGAACATTTTCCCCTCTCATTCGCTCTCCTTTCCTGACCAAATGAAACCAAGTATTTTTTGTGTATGAACCATGCCCTCTACCCTTACAGTGTTTAGTGAATGCTTACGGTTGTGCATCAGTGCAAATGGCAAAGTGTGATGTTGTGAGTAGCTCAGTGACTGTGTTGTGGTTCTTAGGTTATCTTTTGTAGTATCAGAGAAAGCACCTGTAATCATCCCACCCTGCAGTGGTACAGTGACTGTGCTGTTCAACAAATACACCATCAGGCAGTGTATTTCAGCAATCACATGTTGATCCTGGAACAAGCAGATCTTACGACTCTCTGATTTAGCTAAATTATGTTTCATCCTGTGTAACAGGATAACAACTAAAATCACTGGTTTCAAAATATTGTTGTTTGTTGAGGAGGAAAGTTCTTACAAGTCTACTTTTTTATTACAAGCAACAAAACCAACCAATTTTGTAGAAGTAATTTTATACTTGTCTATTTTTTATAGCAGCAGCAGACCTGCTTACATGGCATCACTTTTAACATTTATGTGTACTATACAGTTAGCTCTTTGCACACTTTCCTAAAAATAGAAAAGTGACCTGTGGCTTAATGTCTGTATTATACAGTTTTAATGGGGATATTTGTGAATTATGACCAGTTTTACATCTGACTCTTTTTGTTCTGTAAATTTTGACAGTTTGAAATTGTACATTATGAAACTTTCCTGTCTTAAACAGATTAAAAGATTAGGAAAAAAGAGCAAATACCTGCTTCTGTGGTATTATAAATCACTTTTTTTTTTTCCCCCAGAGAAATGAGAAAAAGGATTGCAAGAGACCTTGGTGGGTCACAGTCCTCTTAAAGTAATATGTTTTCTAGGCGCTGGAACAACACTTATGAAGCTTGATTACCAAACTGTAATTTAATCAGGCAAACAGAATGCTGTTGAGACACAATTAGACAATGGTCCAGAATTTCATAGTTTGGAGATTTTTCTTCCTTAATTCTTTGTTCAAAGTGGATGAGTGAGCCATTTTTGGGGGTGGCGGGGGGAAGAAGAGAGACCCACCAGAGCTTGCCCCATGCCCGCAGTGGGACAAGCACAAACCTCCTCAGTGGCTCAAGCTCATCTGAATACCTGTGAGCTAAAAGGACCTGATGAGGTGGAAGTAGTGGAAGTTTCTGCTGCGTTTTTACTGGTCTCAGAGTGCCCCTAGGTCCCTGGGTGCTCAAAGATATTCCCTAGACTCATCCTAACTATAGCTGACCTGGATAATGGCACATGCAAAATCCTACTAAGGAGACCCCAGCTCTGCCCTGCATGATGAAAGGGATACTCAGATCGCTTAGGTGAAAGATCTTGTGCTCCTTGTAGAAATGGTAGGAGTGGTAAAAACAAGTGCAGGCACTTCTTCAGAAACAGAAAGTAAGACAAAAATACATGGTGGTGCCAGCATATAATGTGTACCTGTGCTCTGCCCCCTGGTCAAATGGCACTTTGTTAAAAAAAGGTCTGTAGAAGACATGGGCAGCTTGCAGAGGAGCTGGAAACACTCATGGTTTTCCTGCCAGGAGAAGCAAAGACATTCATGGTTCTCCTGCCAGGAGAAGTAAAGTTTTGTTTGGCTTGGGGAGGGAGAAACCTGTGCATGGTCAGGAAAAAGCAGGATAAAGTATACAAGATCAAGGTGTGTCTTTAAAATGAAAGCAAATGGAATTTGATGCCTTGGGATGTAAAGGAGAATTGTTCAGAGTTTGAAAAAGGGTGAAAGCTGAAACCTCTGGAGGCTGAAGGTCTTTCTGGTTGCTCACTGCAGCGCTGTGGCGGTGGACAGACACAGCCTGCGCTTGGGTTGTATCTCAGCTGCCGGCTCTCTGAGAGGGAAAACTCACATTTAAAGAGCTCAAGGGGTTTCCCGGATGCTAATGACCTGTCCTGAGCTGGCACAGAGTAGTGAGATTTGACTGGCTCTACCCCTAATCCTGGGGACCTCTTGTGCTACCAGTGATGGGGGACTACAACAGTCCACAAACAGCATCACTCTCTGCTCTGTCTTATGTGCCTTGCCTTTCCCACTCTTTCATTTTTGTCGCAGGGTTTGGAGATCAGTTCCAAGACAAACATCTGGTGGGAGAGGTCTCTATTTTAAGATAATTTACTGCAGAATACAGGGGTGTTTTAGTACAAGGCGGTACTTCTCCAAAACAAAAGCTGTTCTTTGAGATGGAGGGTAGGGAGGGGAGCGGGTAGGAAATACCTCTGTTGTTGTTGTGGAAAAAGAAGAGCAGCAAACGGCAGCTCCCCAAATGCCTGTTTCCAACTATGCATATCACCGCGCGAGAATTCAGAGCTGGCGACACATCACCCTACAGTGGTGCAGGCTGAGCACGAGCAGCACAGCTGTGTGGTGCTGGCCAGGCGCAGAGGGGAGAGTAGGATAGCAAAGATGCTAAGTGGTTTGAATCATTTAAGAAAAAAAAAAAGTCCTTTCTGCATCCTTTTAAAGATAATCAGAGAAACATCCCTCATCCACGTCTCCACTCTCCCTGGTGAAGTTTGGGGCTGGGCGAGAGGCTGCGGTTTCCACTCCAGGGGACGAGCAGGAGGTAGGTGCCAGAAATTCAGGAACATCTGACCACAAGTAGGGGCTCGCCCCTCCGCCCTCAACCACCCTCCCTCTGATGCTGGCTGGGGCAGGGAAGGGGAAAGAAAGGTGGACAGTGCATGGCAGAGTGATTAGTCATTTTCTCAGGAACTGGCCTGAATGTGCTGCTTGCTGTCTCCAAGAATGTTTATTAGTCACATTATTTATTGCTTGGGCTGACTCAGATGCTAGGCATGATTCTGGTGCTGAACAGGATGAGCTCCTGCCCATTGACAGAGCATGTCTCTTTTGCCACAGGTACCTGTGCAAACCAGCAGTGAAGGCAGCAGTCACAGGTGCTTGTGTCTCTCTTTACAATTTAATCCCCTTCCTTAAACTCCAGTTCTTGGATTTCTTCCTAGTTTTTCACACTAATCCCAAAATATGCAACCTTCCATTTACTAGGGCTCAACACCTGCCACCATGCCAGCCTTGGTGGACCAAGTCAGGCTTTGTGCTGGGCACTGGCTGCTGGGCATAGCTGCCCCCTGGCTGCCCCTTGCGCTGCCCAGGGCAAAGAGTGTCTTGCTGCTCTCCATCACTCCTCCATCTCCATGGGAACTACTTGGGAATTAGCAGTTAGGTTTAATCTGGTCATCCTAAAGGAAAATAAGGAAAAAAGAAAAAAAAAATAAACAAAAAGAGAAGTCAAGGGAAACTAAAGCCAGATGAGATTTAGCAGTGATCTCTATGGTAGGCAAATCCGTGCTGCACTGGTGTGTTCTGGGTGATCAAAGATGAGGGGCCAGGAGCTTGTTTCCATCCCAGTCCTCCCAGCCTGGCCCCTGGGAGCAAAGAAGCAAAGAGGAGAAGGAGGAGGAGGAGGAAGAGAAGGAGGGGGCTGCCAGTGTTGGGAAGCTGCCCATTCCCTGGTGGAGCATTGGCCTGCAGTAGGTGCCTGTTAAAATTTTGTGCCTGTTACTATTTTGTCAGCCAGACTTTGCTTTTTAGAGAATGTTTTCATTCTGTTCATACAGCAAATAAGCCCAGTGGGAAATACACTGTTCCAGCTCTGCACATTCAGCTCCCTCCATGGCAGCACAACTCTCAAGGGGAAGATCTCCTCACTTTAGAGGACTGGATAAAGTACAGTTGTGATTTACTCATGGAGAGCAGCAGCCACATCCTGTCAGACAGATGTATCTTTTTACCAGCATTTTATTTCTTGAGTGGTGTGGGGGGGGTTTTCCCTTCTCCAAAGCAACACCTTACTCTGATGTCTGAGTCAGTTGGGGCACTGCCTGCTCCAGCAAGTGCATCCCTCTCTCCCAGTCCATTTTTTCATTTGTTTGAGTCACTGTGGGCACTGTGTGTCAGGTGTTGAAGTGTCCCTGACTCTGCACTTGGGCATTTCACACATGGATAACAGCCTGGCGCTGGCACCAGATTAATGTGGTCACTGCAGCCCTGCAAGGTCCTGGCTTTCTGTCCCTATGGACAGGACTCGGCTCATCTGAAAGTGCCCTCTTGCCAAACCCCCTGCAATGGGGACTGCCTGGCAGTGCTTTGACCGACTGCCCTGATTTCTCTTGAATATCCATTCACTGTCAGAGCATTTTTCTTTGTTCATTGTGCACAGGACAAAGACAATATTGTTCCTCTCCTCCTGCTATTTCTTTTTAAAGCTTCCCTCAGTCTTCCTTTCTAGGAAAACAACAGTGCTGGTCCTTTCAACACTGTCCCCACAGGGCATGTTTTCCAGTACCTTATGTTACTGAGATAGGTGGAGAAGTGAGGAAGAAATGGAGCTGCACAGGACAGACACCCCATGTTCAGGGTCACAAAACAACAGCTTTCTAACTTATTTTTTGTTTTGCAGACCTTTAAATAGTTTCTAGTGGCAGTAGTGACTGCATATGCCATCACTTTTTGTGGACATAGTGGAATTTTCCTAAATTTTTTCTGTCTTTTGGAAACATTGAAGGAGCAATATTTAACATTTTCTTTACCATTTCTTTTGCTTCCATTTTTTTTCCCTCTCTACAGCTTTTAAAGTTGGCATTGGCAAAGCAGAATTCAAAAATGAAATCACCAATTTATCATCACGTTTAGGCAGTTTTCATTTTAACTGATTGTTCTTACCAAAACAGATTTTTTTATAACTAACAAATGATCCACGCACAGGGACTCTGTAAGCTTTATTTATGTGTTGAGAGAAACTTTTTGTGGTTGCAAATCCAGGGGAATGCTGTACTCTGATGCTACAGCAAGTGCCACATTAGGAGCAACCAGCATGGACAGCACAGTGAGAGTCAAGCAGAAGATAAGGATGTGTGCTGGAACAGGGTGACACAGGGACAGGGAACACAGATGATTTGACTCCATCTTCCCATCCTCATCACAATGGTGAAAAATGGGACAGTTCATGGTCCCTGGGAAGAAGCCTCCTGCTTTCATGGTTCTCTGGTGCAGCTGTCGCATGAGTATATCCATGCCGATTGATGGGATTCCCAGCTGTGACCTGTGTTAAATATCAAACCCAACAGGGTTCTTTTAGCTCTGAGAACCAGAAGATGGAGTGAGATCGGTCTGGAACTCCAGCCTGCTGTGCCTGCACTGACCAAAGCAGTATCAGGGCTTGGGAGGCCAGCTGTGGGTTTCATCTTTGGAACAACTGAAGCCTTTCCTTGTTTCCACAGCTCTATGACTTTCAGTTTTTTCAGAGCACTAGTTTTCAGTTCTGCTAAAAGACATAGCGCCCTTAACCCACCTCCCAGAGCTCAGTGGAGCTGCCACATCCTCCCTAGCTTCTGTCACACCCACAGGCTGCACCACTCTGCTATTGCAAGGCAAGGAATTGACTCAGACTTGAGACTGCCTCCAAGCAGATGGAGAAGCACAGTGGCACAATGGTGGCTTCATACGATGTGCAGTAATACAGCACCTCTCTGTGCACATGCTGCTAAGCCCAGGTGTCACTCCCTAGTTAGTGGCTAGATGAGCCACAAAATTCCTTGGCTGTCACTAGGACACCACGTGCCAAGACATAAATGGCCTCAAACGTAAAGCCCATGTTGTAACCACAACAGAAGCTGATCATCTCCATTCCACTAAAACACACTTAGAAAGTGTCCTGTGCCACCCAAACCAACCCTACAGTGCACAGCCTAGGCCCATTCATCCTGCTGCTACACTTGGAGTAGGGATGTCCCTGTGCAGACCTGTCCACCACGGAGAGCCTCCGGTGGCTTCTCTCTGCAAACGGATAGCCCGAGTGTACAGGGAAATCACATCTCAGATGTCAGCTGGGTTAGAGCCATAAGCTCAGGAGGACACAGGTAAGTGAACTGGCCTTCTTCTTATCACTGCATCATAGAGCAGGAGGGCTTCAGTGAACCTTGTATGCACATGCTACAGCATGTTGTGCCCAGGAGAAGCTGCTTGGGGAGTATCTGTGTTACTACCCACTCTGCCTATCAGGAAGCCAAGGCTGTGCTTGCCAGATCCTGTGGTTATTTACTCTGGCAAAAAATTAGAATAACTCTGTTTGTACTGGAGCATGAGCAGAATTTAACTCTTACCTAAAAAACAACCATGAAAGCAAGGAATATGAATACATTTAAGAGTGTAAGAAAATATATTTATTAAATTTCATGGTAATTGTATGGCAAAAATTGTTAAATACATGCGTACTTTTAGACACCCAAGCAATACAACAGGAATTACAACAAGCAAGCAAACTAGGTTTAAAACATATGCAAAGTTGTATCTTAATGTTAGGTTAGTCTTAAATGTCAACTGCCACACTGAAATATTATATCCCCAACATGATCCCATGCTTCCTTTTTCAAGCATGCATTTGTTTAACTGCTTAGCTGATAAATTTTCAAATTGATACACTTTGTTGAATCAGTATTTTACTTGGCATGCTACACCTTCATTAAAGTGCCTTGTGATGATTTTCCTAAAATTGTAAAAGTACTTTTTCAATAGCGGACTTGGAAGCTGGAAAACTTCAATATCATTCAGCAACAAAAAGACGTTGAATAACTGATTACATTTAGTGTGTTATGAAGACTAAATCAGTACATCAAGCTGACAAAATATTCTCAGAATTAATTTCTACAGATGACTATTTCAAATTGGCAAATAATATCTTCACTAGTATTAAACAAAAGTCCATTAAAATCTTTGTAAAAACAGAACATAAAAACATCTCTAAACAAATTATTTATGCTGTAAAAAATATGGTATAAAAACAGTTAAAAAAAAATGAACCTGTTCACAGTATGTATTTTTAATGTTACAGCATTATAATACAATGTTGTGTGTTTTTTTCGGGTGACCTGTATGATTCCACCAGTTCTGCTGTTTTATGCACCACAACAGTCTCAAAGTTCAAATTACTGTTACCTTCAAGTAGGATTTCAGATAAGAGTTGATTCAGTTGTCTTCTCTTTTTGCTATCCCCTGCTTCACAAACTTTTATGACATCCTATGAAACATAAAATTGTTGTTCATCCTAAGCCACTCTTGAATCACATTAAGGAAACACTGACAAAGTGATGTTCAAGAATTCTTTTTTTTTTTTATTACTATTAAAGAGTGTGACCTTGCCAGTTTCTATTTTACCTTGCCCTGCTTGAGCTATTTATTTTTTAAGTTCTTCTTAATCCAAATAATGAAAATGAAAGCATTTAATTTTTTGCTTCGTCCCTGGGTAAGTTTTACTCGCTACATTTTGCACAACATGAGACCAAATGAGTTGCAAAGGTATTGAAGGTTCTTGTGGAAGTTGTGCATACACCTCCACTCCTGTAGTAACAGTCAAAGTGCAGATTTGGGACTGTCCAAAAACCTACCTAGAGATTTTGTTAAATATCACATTAAAAAATAAGGATTTCATCTGTTCTGCTGCAAAAAGTCACCTGGGCAGTGCTGTCTCAAGAAGAGAGAGGGATTATTCCTGTCCTCTCATGAAACACTCTGCCAGAACAGCTCACCTGCACAGGGACGCTGAATCCCTGCCCTCCAAAATGCAGAAGTTCTCTGAGATATTTTTATTATTGTAAAAGCAGAAGGAATTAATAGAATTTTTGTAGGGGAAAAGCATTGTCATGCACCCTGGGACAACTTGTAAAGTTACAGAAACCCTGCCAATACCATTTGAGGTTTGTTTGCATAACATGCAGAGAGGAAACAAACACTGGCTATCTTAGAAACACTGGGGAAAATCCAAAGTTATATAAATGGGGGAGGGGAAAGAAAATCTTTATGGAATAAACTTTTCCAGCTTCTAAGGAGATATTTAATAATTTAAGACAGTTCTAAACATAATGAAATTAGTTTTTAAACACTCCAGCATTTCTGAATCCTTGTCTAGCATTTGGGCTCTTGGATTGTGTTTCCGGGCTTGCTAAGGAAAACGGAATGAAAAAGCAAAAAACAAATATTGTGAAGTGCCAACAGTATCTCTGAGCATCAGCCACAGAGGGCACCACTTAATGCACAGCATCACGAGCACTGTGTAGTGTGTTGGGAGGAGTGCAGAAGGCAGCTGCTTCCTCTAGGTGAAACTGCATCTCAGAAGGCATATATTCATGCAGAGGGCTCCAAAAAAAAATCACTCTGGCAATTGCAAGCCAAATTCCTCTGCCATATGCACCTAGGTACATAACGATGCAGGCACATGTGTCCATAAGGGGTTAGGACATAGTGTTACAAATATTAATGTCTTTTGCACTGAAATCTTCATCAAAGTCTGTGGTGGAACTGAAGATGCTACTTACATGGGAAGCTCTCCATAGATTCATGGTACACAGAGCCTCGGCAGCAACCTGATTCTCTGAATGTTACATTTTCCTTATTTATTCAAAATTCTTTTACTATATTTCTATCTACTTGTAGGGATACAAGTATTCTATTTGCAAAGCAGTATTTATTTAAAAACAGAGCAAACAATTTCTCATTGCCTTTTCAGAGTGATGTCTAAGTGCCTTCTCTCTCCAATGCATCCAACTGCCTTCATTTTTGCTACTATTCATGTTCAACTAAGTGTCCTGGAGGACACAATCACAGGAAACACCACAGCCCTAAGCTTTACCCTGCTGAACCTGTCAACAACAACAACAACAACAACAAAAAGGCAGCTTGAATATGCCTTTTCAGAGCAGCCTAAAACTTGAGGTCAGCAGGAGTGTGCTGCTGCCGTGTTCTTAGCCAAGGAAAGTTCTGGTCCCCCACATCAATCCAAGACGAAGAAACACGGCGCATTTGCCAATTGTGCCATGACAGACAACACGGTCACTGGTTCCCTTTGGAAATGGTTCACCCATGAAAGCAGCAGCTAGGGATAATAAAGACAGCTTACCACAGCAAACATCAGTTTTCAGGTTCGAAGTCTGCCTATACAGCCACTGCATAGCAGGGGAGGTAATTCACTGCCTGCCTGTAATATTAGCTTACTATTTTGTTGATATATTAACTAGTAATTCTGTGAGGTATATCACATGCAGATCTACCATCCCAAAATTTAACACAAAAACCTGCGATCCCAGATCTCACTGCATGTCAGAACAACACAAATAATGAATGTGTCAAATAGGAGAGTGCACAACACTACATCAAATGTGACTGATGTTCCATGCATACAGTGAACAGTACAAAAACCCCATTACAAACCCCAAATTGTCACATATGACAGGCATGGCTCAAAAATAAAAAGCAGCAGAACTGATGATTTTCTTCAGAAAGCAACTGCTTGGCATTAATACCCTACATCTCTGAATACTGATCCAACTTGAGGATTGATGCACGGCGTTAGGCATAATAGTGTTTTGGACATAATCCCTTCTAGTCATATCCCTTCTGGAAGTCTGCTGTTGTTTTTTTGTGGGTTTTTTTTTGTTTGTTTGTTGGTTGGTTTGTTTGTGATTTTTGGTTTTTTTTTTCCTTTTTTAAATTTTTTAAAAGCTGCACTTTCTATTCTTCTAGAAAGAGAAACAAAAAACCAAAAGAACTAAAACAAAATAGATGATCTATAAAGGAACAAGATCTTTCAGAAAGTGATGGTAAGGAAATGCAGTACTTCAAGCTTCCTAAGGTATTTTTCAGAAAAAAATTGTCTGAAGAGGCTCACCAGGAAGCCCAAAGGCACTAGTACAAGAAGTCTGATCCCCTCTGAAGCTTACAATTGTTATCAAAGCACTTAGAGGCTAAAGAGCACCATGCTTTGAAAGTGAATTTGGTACAAAGACATTCCTAAAGATGTTTTACTAGTTTAACATGGCACTTGGGCTCAGAAAGCAAGTCCATTCCCTGAAAGTCCTTGTCATTCCTCCTTACTGCTCCATGCACCTAGAGGTGTCTTCACATGATCACAACATTAGCACTCAACCTCTCACTACCCATCTAGCATTTGGATTCACTGCTGAAAATCTAAGATAGACATTGGCAGCACTGAATAGGCTCAAAGGAAACCACAGACGTGAAGCGGCTGAGCTTCCAAGTGCTAGAATGACAACTGCTTGCTGGTTCATAACTATTAAGCAATAATGATGCTACAGATACTGCACAAGCCTGTGTCTCTCCTGCATTTGCCCTACTCTTCTCTTACTGAAGCTGTTGCTGTCAACAGGACTCTTCTGCCCTGCATCCTGGAAGTAAGAACATCAGTCAAACAGAAGGTATGGTCAGAGTTAAAAAAAAAAAAAAGAGATGAATAATTAGATGACAGAGCATCAAGGCAAACCATGTATTTGTGGAGCTTTCCCCTACCTAGTCACTTAGAAATGGACCAATTTAAAATGTTGTTGCCTTTACAGAATAGGAAGAGCAGCACATGGAGAAACCTGAGTATGTGATGCTTGTGTGTAAGTGATTCACCATGGGAGCACTGCAAATGGTCTTAGGCTGCTGCCTGTGAGCTCAGTGTGTCCTCTGCAGCTGCCATGACTTCCAGTCTGCTCAATTAAAAATTGCTAGTACTCTCAAACTTCAGTTTGATTTTGTTTCTCGCAATACACAGGCATATGAAAAGCACAGTTATTCTTCATGATCAGCTGTTCTGTTACAGAGGGTTTTTTCATTTGGATCACCATAAAATACTGATTGCTCCTCTGCATTGAGAAATTGCTCTATGAAAAAATGCAAACCACTACTCATACACTGTCCATGACATCTTCTGCTTTCAATTAAAAGCATATGGCAGCACAAGCTAAAATTCCTCTTAGGAGATAAACACATTAGGCCAAATCTATCGAAAAGAAATGCTCTAATAAGGAGGTATTGTGAAAAAGGTTTGTTACTATCAGGATTTAGCCACTTGTCAACTATTAAGCACAATGGGTAGAACTGCCTCCTTTCATGTATTAGTTTAGTGTTCTGAATAAGAGGCCATGAAACTTTCTCTTGTGCTGATGTCTGATGACAAATGGACATCACTCTTTTCACTGCCTGTCTTTTCATTCACAGCCTTAATACTCCAAGACTCAACCTCAAAAGCCGAATCCTATCTGTGCTTTACGTCTTTTCAGAGACACTTTGCCACCCCTGCCAGATCTGCAGACTGAACTATTTTTCACTTCTTCACAGTTCAGTCTTCCAGAAGGCACACACGAGCAGTTGTTACTGATGATGATTTGGATACTATTTAGTGTTGTGCGTTTTTGTCAGTTTTGAAATACTTTTGTATTTTCATTCTACAGAGAAGGCAGAGACATGCCAACAGCTGAAACTGCACCATCCATTGCTGCAATTACCCACAAAGTAACTAATGAAATGGAGGTCTAAAAAAAAAAAATGGTTAGGGCTTTATGGAGACCCTTTTTGATCAAGCTGTTTAACATCTGACACCTCACCACTGTGTTTTACAGTAACAAACAGGTAAGTTAGAAAGTTTCTCCTGTATGCTAGTGAAATCCATGTATGCCACAGTCTGAAGTTTACACAGTGAAATATTACAGTTACAACTGTCTAGAGATGCATAAGTGAAAACAAGCATGTTAAAAGATGATTGTTCTGAACACTCCTTTAAGCACAAAAATGTACATAATTTAAGCTTTCTTTGCATCGCATATCTGGTAAAGGAGAGGTAGAAATAGCCACATTAAAACCTCCTTGGGTTTCTCCCTGCCACTAGAGAAATCCTACTTTGTAGTCCCAGGTAGGATTTGTATAGAAGGTCCTGTGGGGTAGACACTTGAGATCAGCCAGGCAGCAGGTAATACAAAGCTAATACAGTAAAGACCATCCAAAGAGCAATTTCTTCTCAAGGAGCTAGTACTACTACCTCTAATTTTGCATGCCAAACTGCTTGGACAGCTAATGTGAGCATCAGAGATTTCCTCATGGCTTAAATTACCGCATAGTGCAAAGACTGCTGGACACTAAGGGTGAACGGAGTACTGTACCACTTTGAAGCAGGAGGTCTGGAGCAGAAGCTATTAAATACAAAATGCATTAGTGCAATACCTTAGGAAAGATTAACTCCTTAACCAAAGGATAGAAAAAATATAGAGCATTCTAAGTTAAAAAAAAAAAAAGGAAATTTTAAACTTTATGCAGTTCTTATTGAGGTTTCAATCAGTGTTACACTTTTTCCCCCCAAGTTTGTACCCCTGAGTCAAACATTGAATAAACATTGTACAGCAGGTACAGAAACTAGTGTCTAGTTAAAAAGCAACAGGTTTGAATGGCCATTGCTTCAGAAGTGTTAAACAGTGACAATAACTCTCCATATGAGAGAAGGAAAAAATAGCACTCTCATTTGCTCTTAGTTTATAACTAGGCAAAAGATCTCAACGGTTTCCAACTACATTGTTTCTGTGTATTAGGCTGACATTTGTGATAAATGAAACTTTCAGTAAGGAAACCTGTTGGGGCTGCATCATTTGAGTCTGCATGGTTGAGAACAACTACAACAAAGCAAAGCAATCTTTCCAAGTTATAAGTTGCATGAGACTATGTTAATCTTGGAGCACTATGTGAAGGCAGGCAGAGTTCTTTGACTATGATTATAGGGGCTCTAAACTCAGTACCCCGTATATCCAATATATTTTACTAGAGTAATAATTAAATTGCTATAATTTTTGCCTTTCGGCCTCTATTACAATGGAATATTAACACTTTCACTAACTCAAACATGGTAACGTTCAGCTCACTAGAACTTCTGCTGACTGTCTCCAAGAATAATTCATCCTTTTTGCACTTTTCTTCTTGCTTTCTTTACAACATTGGGAATAAAAGCTTATTTAGAAGGCTGGTTCAGGAGCAACAAGGACTCAGTGTTAATCATTTGGTTTGTTCTGAAAAAAATGTGTGAAGGACCACCCTATGTTAATCGGTTTAGGAGAGTCTTCATCATCCCTTGGGGGAAGAAGAAACTGTCGGGAATTAATGGAGCATGGGCTCCCAAAGGATGCATTTTCATTGTTGCTTTCAACTGATCCAGGAGAGTCCGGAGTGTCCATGTTCCAGGCATTTGTGTTTGCTTGAGGTCTGTAACCTGCAGTTTTATCCAATTCTTCCTCCACAGGTGAGCGACTCTCTGTATTCATAGCATTGACGGACAGCTGCATTTGTGGCTTATAGCCTGCTGTAGTCACTACGTCTATTTCTGGCTCCTCCTCTGATTTAATCTGAGGCTGATACATGGATTGGATGTCAATGTAAACCACCTGAGATGACCCCCCAGGTTCATCAGTAGGGGGATTTGAGATCTCCTCCTCAATGATAGGGGGGCAGTAGGACACAACAACATGGTTCTCCATTTCTGAGTCAGAGCCATCTTCAGGCACGGTGGTGTCTGCTGCTGGGGACATCATCTCCGTGTCTTCAATCTTGGGAGCTGCAGACTGTGTTTCCACCACTTCAACACTATTGGGGGTGCATGGGTTCATTTCCAGTGTTTTAAGTGTCTTATTCCCCTGAAGTGAGAAAAAGGAGAAGGGGGAAAGACTTAGCTAAAAAATCTGGAAAACATGAAAGCAACAACTCGCCCAAATTACACCAGTATGTCACTTGTGGATTGTACTCATCCCACAGCCATTAATACACTATAACCACAAAAACTGGTTATGATTTTTTGGCTCTTCACATATTCCTGTTAATGTTAAAAGTATTTTACACAAACTGAAGAGACTTGAGATCTTGCAGTAAGTGTTTGAGAACTCTTTCCCCAAATCTCGGCTTTGTATAACCCATTCCAGAAGGCTGTTTAAATGCCCACTTCCATCTACTGTAATTACCAGAAGGTTAGGATATGGCATGTACACATCCCCATACTTTCTACTTCTGCTAACACTGTCACGAAGACTGGTGTGTTACTCCCACATCATTATCACGTACTGACACTTCTCATTAGTTCAGGAAAAGAGAAATGCAGCAGTCCTTTCCTAGTGCAAACATTACAAATAACTACACTAACAACAACCTGACCAAAGTTACTCAGTAAACTGGCTTGTTTCCCCCTGCCACAGGGTTTTTTCTGCAATTGGAACAGATGAGTCAAGGTTTGCAAAAGAATTCTTTTACTTGCAATATCTTTCAAAAGTTTAAAATACTAGATTTAAAATCAGAGTTACCTCGCAGATGTTCCTCTGAAACTGCAGTGCCTTACTGTTCTCAGGATTCGGGATCTCTGGATAAAATGTTTCTTTAATCCTTTAAAGATGAAAGAATAAACTTCTATAAGTTAGCAAGGCTTGAAACAGATTGCAAATACACAAAAGGAGTCAGGACGTTTCTCTTTAATTCAGAATACTGAAGACATCTGGTGCAAAGATTTAGTGCATTGAACTTTCCCTGAGCATAATGGAAAAAACAGCAACTTTCTTTTTTTTTTTAAGTACGGAACTTGATATGTCACATTTACTAAAAGTCAAAGATGGGATGTTTACCTGAGTGTTTGTGGATGGCACAAATTACAGTATGTTGCCAGTTTATTTCCATCTGGGAACCATTTATAAACAGTGCTCACTGGGAGGCAGGCTCCTGAAAAACCTTTTTGCATTCCTCACTCTGACCTCTCTCTAACGTGTCTCCTTTTACAAGGTGTTTTTCCCATCCAACTTTGAACAAAGCCCACTGACATCTTTGGGTACTTAGAGACAACAAAGAATGACTACAATGGTGGAATACCCTAGCACTGAAACCAACACTTCTAGGAAAAGATGAGAACTGAATGCAGGCACTCACCATTCCCTCTTTCGGTAGCAGAAGATGCTGGCCACCACTCCAAGAAGCACCACCACTGCCACGGGGATGAGAATTGCAATGATTAATCCTACAGCTGGGGGATAAAAAAGGGAAGGACAGTAAATATATATCCAAAGTTATCAGCAAGTTTTAGGCCTTTTGCAACATCCACGGTGATTAAAGACCATTTCATCAAACTCATGTAACAGCGGCCTGCAAAGTGTGACCTATACCATTACCCTTCCTCTGGGCTGGAAGGGCAAAAGTCCACCCAATAAACAGAGCTGATTCAGTGACAACTACAGGAATCAGCAGATACTTCTATCCGATTGCTTAATCGCAAAAGGCTTCATGTGCTGCAGAAGACCAATCCCACTGTGATTCTGTTATCAGGTTTTAGCTCCAACACATTCCCACTGCCTTCCTCCATTGATATTAAGTGTCCCAAATTTGATTTTTCATGTATTTCAGTTGCACCACAGTGTCTTTTATTAGAAATACTTTTTTTCCCTCTCATTCCCCAAAGTCAATCTCTTTTTTTTCTAATTGCCTTTTTGTGTTTGTTTCTGTCAGGGGATCAATAAAACCGAATTCAAAGCAGAGAGGCATCTGTTTACAATTCTGAAACTGATAAATATTTCCACAATGTCTTTCTTCCCACCATCTATTAGCAGATATTCATCATGGGAAACCTGACAAAACAACTAGCTGCTTGAGAAGACTAAGCTCAGACTCCACTATATTTAGTAGTAGCTTAGAAGTTATTTTTCTTGCATACGTTACCATGAACTACAAAAGTAGCTGCAATAAGAAAGGATCTTTCCCTCACCCTGAACTGCATCAATTTTTGTATTTATAAATAACCAACTAAATAAAGGAAAAATCAGACTATAGGCCCAAACTACCTAGGGAGACCAGAAAAAAATCCAACAAAATAAGCTCAGCTTTATACACATTGTACAGCTCCTGTAATTAAGACTATTAATGAACAGGGATAATCAACTTACAGTCCTCCTTTGTCACCACATAGAGGCTGTTTGGAGGGCTCAACCCACCAGCAGTGTAGGCTTGTAGCTCCAGCTGATAACTTGTTTTCCCTTGAAGATCAAGTATTTTCATAGACTTCTGTGTTAAGTTAGTGATGTTGTTAACTTTAAGTTCTGGATTCCCTGTTTTTTTGGAAGCAGTCAGAAAAGCATAACTGTGTAAGAGGATTCACAAAGACAGCCTGAGCTTTAGCAAAACTTTCTTGAAGCCAGCATATGAAACCTGAAGAACAGTCTGTGTAAAGGAAAACTGAAATAAGGAATCCTATCAATGCTGGTTGCTTATATGACACCAAACAGCACAGGAGTGTGGTGTTGCCACTGTAGAGTGACCTCATTTCCTTACACTCCTGCTTGTCCTCTTATGTCAGTGTGAGTCAGGCTTCAGTTCTGTACAAAATGGGCACTGAAAGAATATACCCTATTAAATACAGCCATGTAACCTCCCCCTGTCTCATCTACTCTGTGCACAGGACAGTGTGACACATTGCTGCTTAGTCACTGCACAACCTTATGGCCTGACTGAGCCCGGGTTTTCTCCAACTTTTGCTTTATATTAAAAAACAACTGTGCTAACCACACAAGGAGTTGGTTATTTTAAATGCCTTTGTCACATATCAGGGGCCAGTTATGCCAATGAGTAATGCAAGTGAATTATTATTAAAGCATCTTTTTTATTAAAGTGAAATTATTTTTTTTAAAAAAAGGAAAAAAAAAGAAAAAAAGGAAGACAGAATAAGCAAGGAAGTTGTAATCTATACAATCCATTTACCTGATTCTGAAAGTCTAGGCTTTAAAGCATCTTTTTCACCTTTTGCAAAGGAAAGAAGATATCCTTTTAAAAACCCTCGGCATTCTTCAATAGGAATATCTTCCCATCTTACCAATATAGAATCTGAAGAAGTTTCTTCGACAGTAAAATTTGGTGCACTTTTTGGAGCTGTAGGGAGAATTATGAAGAAAGAAACTAGTAAGAAATCACCTTAACATTAAATGCTGAAACCATGTAAGTGTTTAATCAGTTTTATTTAAGGGTTTGCATTTCCAACCTTTTCCTCGACACTTTTTCCCTCGCTGTTAAGAACACGTGAAAAGACTTAGTAGGTAATGCTACAGAAGTACAACTACCTTGGTCTCATTGTTATTATTTACTCCAGTATTATCTACTAACAGATGCTGAAATAAAAATTTCTCTTCAGTCAGCCTTCTTACAGACTCATACATGTAAATACCCTTCTTCCTGCAACAAGCCCTGAAAGATTCTATAAACATTCAGAGGATACAAATTACTTAGCTTTTAAAGGCTTTAACTTCATAGCTTTTCCTAAAATTAAACAAACTCCACATTCCTATCACGGAAATCTATCTTAGCTTAAAAGAGCTACTCTTAGCAGTCTTTGCAAGTCCTTATTCCAATAACTGAAGCCTACTGAAAGGTCACATGCACCAGGACTTAGCCTGACATTTGGCTTTGATCTACCAATGCTAAAATCATGCTTAAGAATGCATCCATTTTTCTCTTGGTTATCTGTCCAAAAGCAAATCTGAAGTTTTACAACGAATCTGTGCTCTCGTGCAACGTGAATACATTCTCAGTTCCTAATAAGCTTCTTCCGCATGTTCAATGCATTTTTAGTCCCCCAAACTCTTTATACCTTGAAAACTCCTGATCTGGTCAGAACACATATGGAAAACTCTTCTGGGAAACTGTTCTGAATTTTTACAGATATACAAATGATTGAAAGTTGAATTTCTGGTAATATTGCCTTAACCTCACCTTCAACCTTAGCAATGAAATAAACAACTGCCTTTCCAAGGGCTCAGATTATGTCAGCAATTCAGTTTTCCAGGCAAACTATTCTAGCAGATCACACATTGAACTTCAAAGCAAAATGGGTGTTGTAGTTACAATACAATACAATACAGCTGTGGTCTTAAAGGGTAAAGTCATGTTCAGACACCTGGGAACAGAAAGCATTCAGACACTAATGTATCTCCAGGCCAGCAAAGTTCAGTCCTGGGTCAAACCCCAGTTACCCAGACAGGATTGGTATGAGACAGAATACAAGCACAATTCCCAAAGTGGCTTGTGCTCTGAGTTCTAGTTTTGGTCTAAGAAGCGTTTTCAAACAGAAATGTTATGGACACTTTTTATATTTGCTGAGCTGTACCAAATGTGCTCAAAAGTTTACTTTGACTTGATGAATCAAAGAAGTTGCCTCCTCTCCTGCAGAAGTGATGTCAGCCATGTGTTTCAAATTATGCCTGTGCCTCCAATTGAGAAGACCACTGTCTTCAGAGTGAACCTCTGTGCCACCACACAAGCTGGAGAACATGGGGTTATTGCATGCTTGGAACTGGCTGGAGAAATATATTACAGTTATACACAGAGAACAAACACAAGTCAGTAGTACTGCATGGTGATTCTGGTCTTAATCTTCTTCTGCCAACACTGAGCTAAAAATAGTCTAAATTCACTCTGTAGAGATCCTGAATGATAAAGTGCACTTACGCAGCTCTTTCATATAGCCAGTTATGTTTTTCAACAACTGATATCCAGTGGATTTGCAGCCATACACTGAAAAGTTGTATCTCACGCCAGGTTTAAACAGAGCTGCAAAAGAAATTTGCTGTAAGAATATTTCACTTCTGAAGAATGATGCTTTTAAGTTTCACATGACTATTAAATAAATATGTATTAAAAAATTACAAAGTGTAATGGCATAAATACCATCTTTACTTGTAATTCCTACAAAAGCCATGCCATCAGATGTGGTTTAGAAGCAGTAACCTAATCTGGCTCCCAGAGAAAATTTAGTACTAAACAAAGAGGATTCAAAACAAGCTACTCAAATTGCATAAATTGCTCTTTCCATAGGTAAACACAAACTGAAGTTACCAGAAATAATCCCCTTCCTTTCCTCCCACAGCAACCATGTAGATCCTGCCTCCTCCTCAGAAATACAAATACAATTTGAAATAACCAGTCTTATTGGAGCAACAGTATGAAAGATATGGAAATAACGCTCAAAAGTGATACTGAAGCACCCTAGCAATGAACTTCAGTCCTGAACTGACTTTAAAAAACAAACAGTCTTAAAAATTACGCTTCACATGTGTTTGATGAAGACATAGGTGTTTGATGCTACAACATGTAAATAATTCACCACTTTCTGGGCTTTTTTCAAGTCAGGGCTGTACACTACTTTCAAGATTTTTTCTAAACAAGATGCCAGTGTGAAACTATACAGAAGTAAAGTGGGTAAAGCATCCAGGTCCAGTCTGAGAGATTCTCCTGACTGGATTAAGCACAGAGGTGGATTTGCCCACTTGAGCCCAGCCCTAGCAGCTTGATAACTCCCACAATGTGCTGCAAGAACCATTCCAGGGAAAAGCTCAGGAGTAGGGCAGTGCATCGTTGGACAGACATGGTATTGTCTGCTTGAAAAAAGCAAGCTCTAGCTAGCACGAAACAAAACAACATGGACACAGTGTTGTAATTACAGACAGAAAAGCATATTGCCCCCACCCTCCTGGGTCTCACTCCCCCTCAACTTTCCTATGTACACAGCTCCAAGTTGTTTTCCTGAATGGAGACTTTTACACTAAACTCTTCTAAAAAGCAAATATACACCATTTGAGACAGCAGAGAAAAAAATCCTATATCTTTCATGGGTCCTCTCTTTCCTCTTCTGCTCCTCCTAGTCGCACCACAGCTGAGTTTCATTTCCCTGATCTGCCCACCAGCATCTAGAGACCTGGAATGTGCCCTGTTCCAGGAAATTTCAATTGTTGACAGCAAGCCAACACATGGAGGTCACACTTAAAAAAATCTGCCTCATTTAAAAACAACGGATTAGTCTTCCCCCATCCTGAGCAGCACTGTTTATGTTTGGAATCCAAATAAAACCCCAAACCCTAGATTAAACATTATGCATTAGGCTGAGTTAGGAAATTGTTGGGTATAGCTAGAAGAGGTAATTTCAAAACAGTTAATAAACATAGGATGATAAAAGTTAACTCAAGACTGGTATTTGGATTTGGCAAGACTGTGTAAAAAATTAAAATAAACACAGTACCAAGAAGGATTTCATTTATTTACACAAGTATGCAGCAATGAAACAATCTTCAACCTATAGCATTGGTGCTGCTCTCACTCCACTCGCTCCTCAGGCTCTCCAGAAAGACCAGTAAAAAATTATTTTTGACTTACCAGATTTTATCACTGCATTTGTTGTGTTTGAAGGAAATTTCTGCCAGTCCACACTACAGGGTTCAGACCCAGATGAACGACACCATTTTACTACGTAGCCACAGGTCATGTTGGGGTAAGAATCCCAAGAAACATTAATTCCATTCCCCATTGCCATGGCCTGTCCTGTTATGATATTGTCTGCAACAAAGGTGACGCAAAAATCAATCAGAGGGCAAACACATGTCTATAGGCCAAGATGAAGAAAGCCTTCCAGACACAGCACAATGGCTTTATAAACGGCAGTCATTTCTAAGAATGAGAAGTGTGCATGAACTGTGAAATCCAACAACTGTGCAACTGTGTTGCACTCAGCTGTGCTTTCTGGAGTGCTCAAAACCAGACGTAGCCTGCAGCAAATCCCTCAGCCAGCCTTAAGTATGGTGACAAGAAATGCAGCAACTCAGGACTGGCTTAAAAACCACTTTTTCAAGGTAAGGATTTATAGCAGATGTCAGATTCAAATATGAATTGACACCAATTTGGCAAGAGCCTCCAGCTATAAATTCCTGCTGTCATTTCATCAAATGGTTTGCTTTGTGTTTCTTTCAGAGTGTCTTGCTGTCACTCGCTCAACCACAGACAACCATTTTTCACCAAGAATCAACAGCAATAATCACATCCCTGGCAATCTTTATGGAGGCTTCAGTCTACCAAGGGTAAATTAAACAAACAAACAGACAAAACAAAACAAAAGCAAACAAGCTTTGCCTTTTGTCTATTTTTCTTGTTTCTGATTACCAAAGGTTTAGCTTCCCTTGAAGTGATCAGATCTGGGAACAGCTTCTGATTCCTGCAGCTTACCTCCATGGCTGTCCATCAGCTGGGACCCTGCAGAGCTAAGGGATGCTTTCCAAAGGCCACCACAAAAGCAGTGGCCCCATGACAGATCTGCAAAAACAATCTCAGGGTTTTAGTTTTCCTTTTTCAGTGTTCTCATTTACGCTCTCTATTGAGTCTATTATTTCATTTTATTAAAGCTATAAACTATGGAAGGCTGAGGGGCAAGGACAGCTTTTAGGAATCAGTGCTATGAAAACTTTGCTCTCACAGACATGCTGTGAATGTTGAAGAACGTCTATTTTTAAATAATCTTAACATACAGCTAAGTGTACAATCCTTTTCTAGCTTGCTCATGGCAAGAAAAAGACATACGATTAAAAAACCAAGTCAACTCCACAAGTGGCTCCATATTTTTTCCAAAAAAACTACTATGTATCCAGTGAAACTACACTTCTATGATGCTGGAAAAGACAATATTTCTAATTAGCTGGTTTTAATTTTCCTATTTACAGAAAAGAGGTTTTACTGACTGTGACCACATGCTCTGAAAAATGCTTAAATACACGACATTCAATTTCATTTCCTGAGCTGGATGACTAGAAATTCACCATGGGCAGTACTGCTCATTTTGATGCATTTATAGCTGCAAAGTAGACTAGGAGAAACCAACTACTAGACTAGAGTACTACTGTGGTAGGAGAGCCTGGAACAACCAGATTATATGCCCCGACTCTCTTCAGAGCACTTTGCAGAGACAGTGACAAATTAATTAAGGCAGAATATCCTTTGTTTGTGTTTTCAGTTTTCAGACAACCTCAGCAGATCTCCAGCTTCAGAGCCACTGCTCTCTTATGGACATTAAAAGCACTTACAGACTGTACACAGGAAGCAGACAGAAAAGATGTTTGGGCAAAAATGTCATCCAGTTCAGTGTATGAGTCATCTTTCATGACTCCAGTCAGTGACTCAGATAATTCCTATACCAACTTGGGAGCAAATCTTTAATGAGTACAAGTTGGGTAACACCAAAGGGGACCTCAGATATTTGAGTGAAAGCTATAAATGAATGCAAACCTCTAGCTGCCATCAACTATCCCACAGCACAAACCTTTTACTAGACCTCTCCGATTCCCAGGGTTTTGTTCTTTGCCTGCTGAAGAAGAGCCCTACAAGCACTTTCAATCAACTGTCCCATATAATTCCTTTTCCCTCCAACAAGTAGACTAAGAACATACTCTAAGGTACTGGTGTTGGTGCCATGTCCAGTTTTGGGCTCCTCAGGAGAAGAAAGATGTGGAGGTTCTGGAGCGGGTACAGTGGGGGACAACAAAGATGATTAAGGAAATGGAGCATCTCTCTTATGAAGGAAAAACTGAGGGAGTTGGGCCTGTTCAGACTCAAGAATAGAAGACTGAGAGGGGACCTCATCAATGTCTATCAATATCTGAAGAGAGGGTGCCAATAGGATGGAGCCAGGCTTTGCCTAGTGGTGCCAAGCAATAGGACAAGAGGCAATGGGTAGAAACTGGAGCACAGGAAGTTCTATCTCAATATGATGAAGACCTTCTTTACTGTGCAGGTGATCGTGCACTTGAACAGGCTGCCCAGAGAGGCTGTGAAGTCTCCCTCCCTCACCAGTGATATTCAAGAACCATCAGGACAGAATCCTGTGCCATGTGCTCTGGGATGACCCTGATTGAGCAGGGAGGTTGGACCCACTGACCCATTGTGGTCCCTTCCAACCTGACCCATTCTGTGATTCTGTGACTTGTTTCTCGGAGAAGCTCAAGAAACATTATGTACAAAGGTTTTCCTTCACATAGAAAAAAAAATTGTTTCTTCATCTCACTCTGAATCTCACCCAAACCCCTTTTCTTCCTGTGAGAGATGGGCTTGTTTTATCAGAAACTCAGTTGCAAGACAGCAGCTGTTATACCTGTTCTCTAGGTGGGCAACGGGCTGCTGGGACCTTCCCGTGCCACGCGAGTGGGACCCCAGGCTGCTGGGACCTTCCTGCACCGCGCGCATGGTTCAGCCCCCAGGCACGGCCGCGGCAGGAGAAAGGAGAGAGAAAGGAAGCCTTGCTGGTGGGTACTGCACCCCCATGAAAGAGGAAAGGGGAGCTTCGGAGCACACAGAGGTTCACCGTTCCAGGTTTGGGGTGGAAGGGGGGACGGGGGTGGGGGGAAGGATTAGGGTAGGGTGTTGAGCAGGCCGAGGGGGTCCTCCAACTGGCAGGAGGGAGAGCGGGACAATCCCGTATGAAATGTTGCAGGTGAGCAGTACGCCTGAAGATATATGGTAACACAGTGGGTGAAGGATAAGGTCAGCGTGGATAGTGGGTTCTTTTGGAATACTGGGGGTCCTGGCCAGGATGGGGCCTTGAAAGGCACCCCTGCCTTGGATGGGTACTGGGGCCAGAACAGTTGCTTTGTTTGTTTGTCTGTTTGTTTTTGGTTCACCTGTGGCTACTGCCCAGGTTCGACATGTTCTGGATATATTTGCTTTGCTCTGTTACATCCTGGAATGGTGCACAGGACAAAGGGTTGTTCCTGGGTATCTCCTTCAGATTGTTTATAGATAGGTGATAGGAAAGTAGGAAATGAAAGACTTGCCCAAACTGTTCTAATAGGAATGTAGCCTGTGTACCCCTATGTGGTTGCGAGCTATGCTGGCGATGGTACATGCCTTCGGTAGGATCGCCCATGCCAAACAGGTCAAAACCGCAGGGTCAGATACAATACATCCTTGGGCAGGATGAGCTTGTTAGCCTTCTGGCAGTCATCCTAGGAGAAGGACAACTCTAATTCCAAACCTGGGCAGATGGAGCTCACTTAGCCCTGTAAGGCCATCCATCTAAGAGAAGGTCACTCTAATCAAACCTACATCCTGAGGATCTCGCTGCCACTGTCCAAGCTTGCTTGGCCCTGGCAGATGAACCTTAGGATTAAAGGGTGGGTTCAGTTCTGCACATACTGCATCTCACCTAAAAAATCCACTGCGCAGGCTCAAAGGCTTTACCCACATTCACAAAGCCCTGTAGTGATGGGTGAGGGTTGAAACGGCAGGTGAAAGGTGCACTGGAAGCCGCAGACCCAACGCTGCATGCAGGCGGTTCAGGATATCAGTCATTTGACACTGACCGGAGATGACAGTCTCTTGGGGCAGCACCCTGAACGACCAAGCAGCCTTTTCAAAGACAGCAGTGCTTGCTCCACTCGGAGAGGGGCCTAGAAAAGGTGGCCTAAACAAAGCTCATCTCCACCTTCACCCGGTTGGTCAACCGCAGGCCAATGGGCATCTTCTTCCAACACAGTCACACAAAGATCAAAAGACAAAGGCACGCACCTGCCTCCAAAGGTGTACCTAAATTAACTCTAGCATGTTGGAACATCAGAACCATGTTCGATTCTGTGGATAGCGGACGTCCTGAGCATTGGTCTGCCCTAATTGCCCATGAGCTGGCTCGTCTCAATATCGACATTGCTGCTCTCAGTGAAGTTCGCCTTCATGAGGAAGGCAGCCTCAGAGAACATGGTGCCAGTTACACACTCTTTTGGTCAGGTAAGCCCAGAACCGAAAAACATCTCTCAGGAGTCGGCTTCATGATCAAAAACTCCATTGTTCCTAAACTCGAAAATCTGCCAACAGGTCACTCTGACCGCATTATCTCCCTACACCTTCCACTAAACAACAAACAACACGTTGTCATCTTTAGTATATATGCCCGAACTCTCCAAGCTGACCCTGCTGAAAAAGATAAATTCTACACTGACCTGCACTGCCTTACCCAAAAAGTGCCTGCAGATGATAAGATCATCATCCTTGGTGATTTCAATGCCGGAATAGGTAAGAATTTTGAAGCCTGGAAAGGAGTATTAGGCAAGCATGGTGTTGGAAACTGCAACGATAATGGTCGACTTCTGCTAGAATTCTGTACGGAGCAACAGCTCACCATCACTAATACTATCTTTCAGCAGAAAGACAGTCTGAAGACAACCTGGATGCACCCCCAATCTAAGCATTGGCACCTCAATGATTATGTCTTGGTGCGACGGAGAGATGTCCGCTATGTCCACCATACCCGCGTGATGCCCAGCGCAGAATGCCAAACAGACCATCGGCTCGTGTGCTGTAAACTCAATTTCAATCTCAAATTCAAACCTAAAAGGGGCAGCATCCCAAGGAGAAGACTCCAAGTTAACAATCTCCAATCAGCCACAGTAAGAGACAGATTCCAGGCAAACCTTCAAACTAGGCTCGAAAACCATTCCACAGATTCTGCAGATTCCTCTCCTGAAACAATTTGGCACCATATTAAAACCAGCATCCTGCAATCCTCTGAAGAATCCTTAGGGTTCTCCCTCAAGAAGAACAAGGACTGGTTTGATGAAAACAATCAAGAAATCCAAGATTTGTTGAGGAAGAAGAGAACCACCCACCAAGCACATCTTGCACTGCCATCCTGTCATGTAAGAAAAGGAGCCTTTTGTCTTGCATGCAGCAAGCTCCAGCAGAAACTCCGTGACATCCAGAACAAGTGGTGGATTGACCTAGCTGAAAAAACTCAATTATGCGCAGATTCGGGAGATCGCAAAGGATTCTATGAGGCCCTGAAAACAGCATACGGGTCTACATACCAAGTCCAAAGCCCTCTACTCAGTGCTGATAGTCAAATGCTTCTAACAGATAAAACCCCCATTCTGAATCGATGGTCTGAACACTTTCAGACTCTTCAGTACCAACCGTGTAGTCCAAGACTCAGCAATTCAGTCCATCACACAACAACTGGTAAAATACAAATTGGATACCGCCCCCACTTTAGGAGAAACCCTCAAGGCCATACAGCAGGTGAAAACTGGCAAGGCAGCTGGGGTTGCTGGAATTCCACCCGAAGTCTGGAAACATACGTGCCTTGCACTCCATGCTAAATTTCATGAGTTTGTGGTGCGCTGCTGGGAACTAGGCGAGCTACCATCAGACCTTCGAGATACAGTCATTTTTACTTTGTATAAGAAGAAAGGAATTAAATCTGATTGCTCAAATTACCGTGGTATTGCTCTGCTCTCCATTGCTGGCAAAATCCTGGCAAGAATACTCTTGAACAGACTAATACCCGCTATTGCAGAAGGAATTCTTCCTGAAAGTCAGTGCGGTTTCAGAGTCAACAGGAGTACCACAGACATGGTATTTGTCCTCAGACAACTGCAAGAGAAGTGTAGGGAACAGAACAAAGGTCTCTATGTAACCTTTGTTGACCTCACCAAGGCTTTCGATACTGTGAGCAGAAAAGGTCTAAGGCAGATTTTGGAACGATTAGGTTGTCCTCCTAAATTCCTTAAAATGATCATCTCACTCCATGAGGATCAGTACGGCCAAGTCAGATATGGCAGTGCACTTTCTGAGCCCTTTCTAATAAAGAATGGTGTGAAACAAGGCTGCGTTCTTGCTCGAACCCTTTTCACAATCTTTTTCAGCATGATGCTCCAAAGGGTCACGGCAGACCTCGATGATCAGGACGGTATCTACATTCGATACTGTACTGATGGAAACCTATTCAATGTAAGGTGACTGAAGGCCCACACTAAGACCTTAAACCACCTTGTCCGGGAGCTGCTTTATGCTGATGACGCCGCCTTTGTTGCCCACACAGAAGCAGCTCTGCAGCGTTTAACATCCTGCTTTGCAGATGCTGCTGAGCTCTTTGGGCTGGAAGTCAGCTTAAAGAAGACGCAAGTTCTCTATCAACCTGCACCTCAGGAAGCCTTCCATCATCCCCATATCACCATTGGTCAATCAGAGCTCAAATCAGTCCAGCAGTTTACCTAGGTAGCCTCATCTCCTCAGATGGTAAGATTGATGGGGAGATTGACAACAGGTTAGCAAAGGCATATAGTGCTTCTGGAAAACTCCATAAAAGAGTACGGCATAATAAACACCTGAAGAAAAGTACCAAGATCAGTGTTTACAGAGCCATAGTGCTGTCTACTCTCTTATACGGTTCCGAAGCATGGGTCGTCTACCGCCACCACCTGCAACTCCTAGAACGCTTCCATCAACGCTGCCTCCTAAACAATCCTAAACATCCACTGGTCAGATTATGTGACCAACACGTCTGTTCTAGAACAAGCAGCAGTCACAAGTATAGAGGCCATGTTACTGAGAACACAGCTGCGCTGGGCAGGACACGTCTCAAGGATGAAGGACCACCGCCTCCCTAAGATCCTGCTTTATGGTGAATTTGCCACTGGCTGCCGCATGAGAGGAGCCCCAAAGAGGAGATACAAGGACTCCCTGAAACAACATCTCAGCCTTGGCCACATTGATCATCATAACTGGTCTACTCTGGCATCAAATCGGGAGGCCTGGAGACACATCATCTACAACGCTGCTGTTTCCTTTGAGAACGCACGCAGGATCACTCTTGAGGAGAAAAGACAATGCAGAAAGAATCGTGTCTTGCTGAATACACTACCTAAGGAGTCTTTCTGCTGTAACTTTTGGATATGTCTATCTCGTATTGGCCTCATAAGCCACCAGCGTGGCTGTATCAAATGTGGATAGAGCCTTTCTAAATCTTCGTTCATGAAGCCTAGCCATGATGACGAGGTGGGCAAGGAGAAGCAGATCCATGCATGCTCCTGGCAAACAAGCAGAGAGAGGCCTTGCTGTGTAAATCTGTCCCCCCTGCAGAGTATCAGCCAGATCTGGAGCTAGAGGTTTGGGCTTTGGGAGATTAAACTCTTCCTGGCAGCCAGGGAAACACCAACTCTCAACAACCTTGTGCAATATTATCTTCTCCCCAGGTTCAGAGAGCAGAAAATCATTATCTGGCTCAGCTATTTCCCTTTACAAAAGCCCTCAGCAAGAGCAGCAGTGCTTTAATTGGGAAGCTAAAGCCCTACCTCCTTTTCAAACACTGTCTGCCTAGCACGAGGATGCCAACACTTTACCAACCAGCCCAATTAATATTCTCCTGCAGAGCTCACAGGCATTGAACTGACAATTCTTGCCTCAAAAAGGCACACAACACCCCCAAAACTTTATTCTGATTCTCTTTAGCATGTAACACTTCTCAGTGTCTCAAAAAGAACACACAGAAGTAAACTCAGCTCCCTAAATATCCACACCAATGCTTTGAAGCCTCATTCATCTTGTTCCTGGGAGGTCTCCAGAAAGTGCAAATAGCTGCAAAGAGTGCACACTATCACCCTTCCTTTATGTAGAGAGTACGATTAGTTGGTGGATAGAGCCTTCCTAAATCTTTGTTTGCGAAGCCTAGCCATGATGACGATTCATTGGCAAGACAATACACTGAAAGCAAAGAAACATTTTTTTTCCCCTACCCAGTAGATTTGGGTGGAGAAATAAACACAAACAAACAAATCATTATTTTTCAATCAACAAACTTGTTCTGGATTTGAAGGTGTTTAACTCATGGCTGGGAGCACTCACCACTTGGAAGTTCCATGCTTGTTATCCTTGAAGGAGGAGACGAGCCTGCTTGGTTTTTGGCTACAACGCTAATTACACAGTCATTTTTTCCAAGTTTTATCTCTGTGCTGTTTGTGGGTTCAGTGACTACTTTATGCTCCAGTGGTGTCTCTAGCAGGTAGCAGGACACTTCGTGAGACGTTATTCTCCCATTGGCTTCAGAAAGGGGTAAGGGCTATGAACAGACAAAGAAAAACCATTAAAACCAAAATGCAATATACAAAAGAAGACACAGGAAAATATGAATTTAATGTTCCTGATCTAGTCTGATGTCTGTATAAGAGTATGAGCCAAAAAAGTTATGCAAGTAAGAATTAGCACATAAGTTTTCAAGTTTTTACTTTTCAACTGGGATGCATAAAAAGTTTAATTCTTTCTGTGAAATGCTTCTCAATGCAATGTTTAAATTATAAAATTTCAATAATATTTTCATTTGGGGAAAAATATTTGTCTCAATGGATGGTTCCAAAAAAAAAAAGCTAAGAACAGCAGTCTGGTTTACTGACTATACAGTTCACTAATTTATAAATGTGTAAGAAAATATTTTTTTATACAGTTACATTACATAATATTTTAAATAATATACATAATATTTAAAAGTTCAAGTGTACTATCTACCTTCCAGAAGATTTTTAGACTTTCTCCAGAAGAACTTCTCTCTCTCCAGATGTCTGGTCCTCTTGCAGGAGCTTAGAAAAACATAAGAATGGTAGTTTATTTTCCCAAGTTGCACAGTGGACAATTTACCATCTTTTGAAAAGTTAGGTTTTTAGACGACTAATTTTAAAATATATGGCCTCACAAGTCCAACATTTTCTCATCAAAGAGTCAGATAAACTTACGGGCTTCTGATGTTGTGTACTCCTCTACCCGGCTCCAGTCACTCCACCTCCAGAAATGGTCAGCAGCTGAACAGCGCACCCTAAACTGGTATTTGGTATATGGGTGCAATGCATTCAGATGAGCTGTGTAAGCTGAGGATTTCCCACCAGGCATGGAGACATTGTGCTGTTAAAAATTTACAGAAATTGACATGATATATTTTTTTCCTCCTAGATTATGCTGCAAGTCAGCATCTAAAAAGGTGATTTTTTCCCCCAAGAATGCTCACAGTGTGAAAGCTGTAGTCAAGCCCTATGAAGAAAATAATGAAAAAGAAAAATATTTCCTATGCAGTCACCCTAAACAAAGGAAAAATTTTCAGAGGTCCACCCAAATAAAGTCATATATAGCACAGAAATCGAAATATGACAGTAGGTAGCACCTTTTGAGTTGTAAAGCATGAAAAGGAGAGGGAACACTGATGAGCCTTCAACAGGAGGAGTTCTGCACACAGTAGCAGGCTGTTGCTTCCCATCTATCCCATCCAGTCCCCTGCTCTCCTATAGGCAGCAAAACTGCTCACATGAGGCAGGCCAGGATTTCACCTCTGGTATTCAGAACCTGCACTTCCCCTGAGCACATGCACACCAGACTGTCAGCAAAGAGGCTTTTTTCCTAAGAGACATGCACAGAAGTACACTAAAGACAGCTTGTTAGAGCAAGATGTTTATCATAGTTTGCTTCCTCCATTTTTCCTTCAAAAGATAGTATCCAAATCTAACCTAGGTGACCTCAGTTCACAGCTCTTATGAGAGGACTAGTCTCTCCTATTATTCTTAAAATGATGTGAGTCTAGGAAGCATTTCAGTTGCATGATTACTTAAGGAAATCCTAAGCCTGGGAATATTTTTTACTGAATCTAATTATAACACATGTGCACCACAGCTGCCAAAAACTGGATTCCAAGTGACTTTAAGATGCAACAAATTGTGCACTTCTAAAGCCAAATGACAACTTCAAAAATACTGGAAAAGCCAACAATCTCTCATACAGATGGAAAAGCTTCTGAAAACATCCTCAAAATGCTATGTAAAACTCCATAACAATTTCACAGCTACTTTTGTTTGTTAGGGAGAACTCCTGGAGTTATTTTATTAAGCAACCAGCGACAATGTAACAAGCTCTAAAAGCTTCTAGGGAGCTCTTTGCTGCATTACAAAATATCTGTAGCTGTGGGCTCTGATACAGGTGCCGGGAATCAAACTTCTGTGGAAGTGTAAGACCTGACTATCTCCCACTGCCCCAGATGATTGCTTTGCTAGCAGAGTTCACAAATGAGTGTGTGCCCCAGGCTTTGAGCTTCGTATTCCAAAAATACTTATGAGTTCCTTTGCAGTACTTTATCTCTGGTATTAGTTAACAGATGTCATTACAGAGAAAATATAAAAGCTTAAGGCTTACACACTCATTAAGAGCTTTGAAAGTATTTTAAAAATACTCTTACAGAGCATGCATTAACTACTACCCTATTATTTTAGAGGCATGTACATAATGATTATCTTCAGTCTTAGCTGTATAATTTCTGTGGCTTGACCTAAGTTATTCAAGGCTGTGCCCAACCGCTGTGCCCAACTAGCAACTAAATGCAGAGGGTAATAGACTACTGCTAAAAATCAAACAAGCACTGTAAAAAACAGCCTCTGAGGTTAATGTGCTAAAATTACAAATTTAGACTCGGTGCAGCAAGACCTGACAATTCAGCATGTGCCTACCCAAAATGCTGAGAGATCTGAATGCACAAAGAAATTGGGGGTAAATCTCAAGCCAACTGAACATGCAGCTGTCATTAGGCTTCCCCAGTAACACAGGTCACACCACACTAAGTTAAGCAGTTAAGAAGAGGATATATTCCCACCACCTACAGTCAGTGTCTGATGCTGGTGTCTAAATTAGTATCCTAAGCTCCTCTGACAGTCAGCAGAGTAAATATGCAGCTCCAGTCAGTGACACAGAGCACCAAGCTGGGCAGCAGCTGGGAGCCTGAATGGCTGAAAATCTGAACCCAGCCCACAAATACCACCTTCTCTCCTCACTGGGAGATTACCTACTGATACACCCAGTGGGAAAATCCTTCCCTATCCTGTCTCTACATCACCAACATACAAGCAGGTTTAGCAGCTGCCTGTTATGGCCACATGCATGTCAACTGCTGACAGCAAACAAATGAACTATTCTCCGAGGGGAAAGAAAAGAAAAGAGAAATTCAGCTGCAGACTACAAGATCTGAAACAACCACCATGGAAGTCTTCAAGGCAGCAGTGCATCCTGGAACAGCTGTGTATTAATAGATAATGTTAAGTTTGCACCTAGAAGGACAAAGCACAAGGACTGTTACCTAAAGAATTAGCATAAAGCACTATGCACAGTCTCCAAGTACCAAATAACATGGTGTGTAATTTGACTTTGCTCTAATGGTTTAAAACAAAACAAAAAAACAAACAAAAAAAACCCTAAAAAAAAAAACAAAAAAAAAAAAGAAAGAAAGAAAAAGAGAGAGAAACCAGGCAACAACAGAGACAAACAGGAAGTTTTCTGATTTTAGTAAATGAACCTCTACTCATTACTACATTAATCATTTAATAAGATTATCAGAATTAAGCTCTTAGCATGAGAAAAGAATTTGAAATGTGATTAGTTCAGTGAAAAAGACTGACATCTGTGCCAAAAAATAATCCCTTAAAAGCAACACTTACTAGTTTTTGCTCAGAGTGACCACTGGTAATTTCAATTTGACACAGAAGCCTGATCTCAGCAAAGCTGCCATTTATAAACCAATGCAGATGAATGCTTGTAGAGTTGTTTTCAGAAACAGTCAACTTCTCTGGGGTTTTTGGATGAACTAAAAAAATAAAGAAAAAACCTTCAGTTCTAAGTCAAAAAACCATATTCATTTCAGTTCAGAAAAATCTGATTTTAAAAGATCAAAGAGAATCAGAAGGATAAGTGATCCAATCAGCAACTGGGAAAACTGGTGCTGAAAGGCACCTGCGAGCAGTCTCATTCCTGACACTCTTGTCAGCTATCAAACATCGAAATAGATTTACTTAAGACTTAGTGTACCAGACATGAGATAAAAACTTGGAGACACAGATAAATATTTTCCCTCTTACTAACCTTATCAAAAAAGTACTCTGAGAATTCTAATCTTAAGATAGTTGATCTGGGACCTGGATTAAAAAAAATGTACCATCTTCATGTTTAAATTCATTTTTTGGGGGGATGGCAGAATACTGTAACCAATAGGAATGTCTGAAATCTCAGCTGTGGTTGAGGAGACAGAAGGAAAAGGGTGAGGAAGACAGTGCTAAAAAGGTGGTCATCTCCCTTTCCTTGTTTAAACTGAAAGTCTAATGAAAGAAGTTATTTCTTTCTCCAAACTATGACAGCAGATGATTATGGCTATTACCAACAGCGTGTGATAGTCCCGATATTACCTTTTATCTGTTTGTGCTATTTTTTCATGCTCCAAACCCTGATGCTGCAAAACTGTATGGTATTTTGCCCTATAAACAGAGACTGAAATACAAGGTCATCCACAGTTCATAGAGTTACACCTAAATTTAAATTACTGATGTGTAATAAAATATGAAGCAATACATAAACTTGCCCAGAGAAGCTGTGAAGGCCCCATCCCTGGAAGTGTTCACGGCCAGGTTGGATGGGGCTCTGGGCAACCTAATCTAATAGGTGGGATATGGCAGGAAGTGGGGTGTGAGGAGTGTGTGTGGTGTGTTGGAACTAAATGATTTTTAAGGTCCCTTCCAACCCCAGCCATTCTATGATTCCCAATAAACAGCAGCTAGCTAATTTTTAGGTCACCAGTAGCATTTATATCAACACTAGCAGTGTGTACAATCTGGTAGCATTTCTATTGAGAACTGTCATCTCCCTGTACACATCACTGCCTCAAAACATGTCCTGAGTTATTTTCAAGTCCAAATTATTAAATACAGCAAAAAGCTGGTGACAATAAAGCAAAATAATGAAAAGTATACCATGTCAGAGTTCTTCAAACACCAAACAAACAAATGGTTAGCATGTAGTAAACACATCTTTTTGCCTTTTTACGTCATTACTATTACCTCTTTGAGTTATATCAACCAAAAGAGATGATTCTGCTTGCCCAATAGGATTGGAGACACCTAATATGAAATCATAGGTTTTTTGATCAGGCAGTACTGGAAAGCCACAGACATGTTGTCTGTTCATTTCATTGACTTCGCATGAAACATTTTTACCAGACATTCTAAAAAGTAAAAAAGGAGAGGGAAAAGGTTAATTTTTGAATAAGTTAATTTCTAGCAACAGTTAGAACTCCAGACTGAAAACATGGTACAGAATGATGGGTTCAGTTCACACAGCTTACAGAATGATTTGATTGCAGAGGCATATCTAACACCACAACGCAGGTTAAAGTCATGACTTGCCCTGTTCTCACGTGAAACTCTCCTCTTCTACTAGCATAACATTTCCATTCACTCACTTCTCAAAAGCCTTGAAAACAGGTAGGTCCTGTAAAACCACCTCACAAGTTACGACTAAGATTCTGACTTAAAGTATCTTTGTTCAGATCAGCATACATTTACATTTAAAGAATTCTTTTAATTGCTTTCTGAACTAGTAAGATGCTACACATATTGTCCCTCCAAAAGCCCTGTCAAATCTGAACTAAAGTTTGTTACCTGGAATACATCCGTTATTCCCAGTTATTTTTTAATCAACAGCAGGAGAGGTAGTCTGGTAACAGCCAACACCAGTGGTACATCTCTGGGGGTAAAATCTAGAGTGTGTATCTGTATATATGTATGTATATTTGCTTTAATTACAATCTCTGTAAGCCTCTCATTCAGTAGCACAAATTTAATTAACTTCTTCCTTCAGGCATTTTTATTGTGTTCTAGCTTAGCTCTGAGCTCTCTCCACATCATACTCTCTATTTCAATAGTTCAGTGTGGGCTGAGAACAAGAATGAGAATATTTACTCAGAAATGCATCACATCAGTCTCACAGCTTTGGGCTGAACATAACAAGACTGGACAACATCCTTGTTTATAAGCTGAATATCAGCAGCGAGTGACTGGAGCTCCTTTCCTTCGAATACCTACTCTTTTGTCCACCTCTTTGCACCCTACCCAATGACTTCTTTAGCATTAGCACCCTGGGTGATATCTGTGGCAGTAACTCAATCCTCATGGCCTCTGACTTGCTTCAAAGCCACCACAAGACTCCATTTCTCATCAGTTTGTGTGACTCAGGCCTCTCCTGGCTCTTTTTCCTGACTGCTCCTTTGGCATTACATGGGAGCCTCCTCGCCATGTGAATTTTGTTAACTCCTCACTAACTTCTAATCACAACTACCAAGGAATCCCAACTGCAAGTGCTATTCCAACCAATGATTCCTCACTTTTAAGGCTTTACATAGCCTACTCCGTTAGCCAATGTGGTGGGACATCACTCAACTACTTTCCATGGATGACATCAGTGCTTTCTTCCCTTTCAACATTATACAGTTAACATGTATACTTTGCCTGCTCGACACTATCTAATCCTTAATGCTGAGAGGAGAATGGCTGTAGGCTCATTGCTGTTTTTCCTAGTGGCATAAGAAATGCACCGTGACCTGTTTTATAATTCTTTCTCAGTGGGCTTCTTGCCATCTTGCCTAGCAGAAGTTCAGTAAACGTCTGACAGACAATCTGATAATATTGTCATATTAAAAAAAATATTTGTTCATATTAAAAAAAAAATAAATTAAAAATTAGTGATTGACTTATTATCTACCTATATTTTCATATTGGTCTTATCTGTATGTTGGCAGCAGCCTCATACTCTATGCCCTTTATTTACTTGTGAGTTCATAATGGCATAAACCTCTGGGAAAAGTCATCCTTAATTTCTACTGGAATTTTGCAGGGCTAGATAAGGGGTTTCCAAGTTTAGTTACAACTTCCAGAAACTCCTGGAAAGTATTTTAGGCTCTAAACAATGAAAACTATCACATTTAAATAGGCATGGAGCAGTAAGTCACAGGCAGCAATGGAAGTATTCCAGTCGTACCCTTTTACTCCTTTTAGTGCTGATTAATTTTACCTTTCAAATAAACTGTACATTGTTCTTCGTTTTCCATACAGTCCACTGGGTCTGCCTGGTTTCCAGGAGCATTTTATTATCTGGAAATTGGGTGTTTCACAGCTCAGGTTTTGGGGAATATCAGGAGCATCTGTAGCATGAAAGGAAACCAGAAGAGTTAGCTGATGTTCTGCCATTCTAGTGTGACATTTGGGTCGCTGGCTTCCTGAAAACATCACCATTTGGTTTTTCTGGGTCTGGATTGCGTGCTTCACAAATACATGGCAACAGTTACACTCCAACCATGCAAAAATATGCCTTTAAAAAGTCACAATAAAACAGAGGGATAATTATTATCAGCCCCATCTGACTAACACTTGACTCGAGGATTCTAAGTGGGTGGGTAACCTGGTAAATCACATGCAAACATGTTCACAAGCTCCAGGCTCTGACCTGGAAGTGTTTCACTGAAACTCTGCCAAGACTTTTCTGAAATTCTTAGCATCAGTTTAGCCGCTGAGCAATGCAGGAAAGCTGTCGGCTGTGCGTCACATTTTCTAACATGCCAGCCCCAACACTGTTTTGAATTCTCCAAACAAGTCACGTCAAGGAGATGGTCCCTTTGGCAGGAATTCCACACTGAATCTGAGTTAAAGCAAGGCCTGAATGGCTCATCCCCTTTCCCATGGCTTTGGAAGTGCTAATCTTTTTCTTTTAAATCTTGTTTTTTGCTGACCTACTAGGGCAGTGTTGAGTGCCTTCCTGGAAAAGATGGGCAGTGTTCCCAACAGAGAGGGCAACCATGCTAACTTGAGAGTAAGTAGAGCACTTGTTTCAGGTCTCATACACTTGAGATGTATGAGACTGGAAAGGTGTGCCAAAGGTAGCACAATAATATCCACATAGCTGCCCTAGAGAAGGCGCACTAACACAAGAGGCAACAGTGGCAGGTTTAGTTCCGATTATGAGCAGCGGGCAAAAAAGGAACACAGACCTAGGCTTAACCAAGGCATTATGTTTCCTTCCTCTACCTTTTCTTCCACAAATGTCTCTCATCAGCAAGAGGACCAGCACAAGTCCTCTCCCTGTAGACACCACTAGAAGAAATATTGACAAGAAACAAGACTTGGAATCCCATCTCTTTGAAAACCACTGCATAGGAGAAAACTATGGGATTGTCAGGGCATTCTTTCTTGAATCACTGACTTAATTACCTGGATGATTCTCCCACAAAAGTAAATACAGTGCAATTAATGTAAAAATGACATATCACTGAGAAAACATCAAAGGTTGAATTCTGTTTTGCATTTGCTACCAAAAACTTAATAGACAAAGTCAATGAGAGCACAGCTTGGAGATGGGAGCACACTTTCAAAATGAGCCCAGTTACTCCTATCCCTTTCCTCAACCCCAAGGATTCTAAGTTTCAAGGCAGGCATTTGTAATGGGGAATGGGATTATAATGAACAGCTATCAGAAGATTAGAACTCTCAAAATCCATGTGGGGAAAACACACAAAGCTCTAAAATGACCAATTATGAGAAAAAAACCACGAGGTACTTTCAGTCATTTGTTTTAACAGGTATCTGTTTCTGGAACTGATTTCTGATCCCGGTAGAGAAGATAAAATGCACAGTGATTCAGTACCTTTAAAAAAAATACTGAAAGGGTGTTTTAGAAGAGTGTCCAGGAAAAAGGAATTGTCGGCTGGTTTCCTCTGCTGTAATTAGCTCCCAAGGAGCTACTGCCCTGGATGAGCATGTTTTGTTGCAAGTCTAAGTGTTTTATTGTCTTCATTTGACTGATTGGTAAACAAATGTTTGCATTTACAATTCTTGCTCTTACTCTCACCTTGCCATGGACTAAACCAGAACAGATGTAAACCTACAGTGATACAGACCGGGGACGAATATTCATATGGCAATAAACTACTGAGTATTCCAGATCATGAAAAAGTACCTTAGAACAAGAGATCAATGAAAGAAGCACTGGGCCAGGTTCTAAAAGAAGAGGGCTTATATGGGTACCTTCTCATCCTCCCAAACTTGGTGTCTTCTCCATGAGCTGGGGTTTCCGCAGTGAAACAAGTACAATCCCAATTCATGCTCAAAACCAAAGGCCGGGGAGGGGGGGGGAGGAAAGCTACAGTAGTATTTGTTTCCTAGCAGAACTCTAAGAGTCTCAAAATGATTTTGATTTTCCCGAGGTTAGTAAACATAATGATACCTACATCCTACAAACAGGACAGTTCCCTCCATCATTCCATTGTTGAGTCTGCACACGACGTTTGTTCCACTGGAATCCGAGGCACTGGCATTTAGTACTCTGATTGCATGGCTCCGACTGCTCAGCTGTATCATTGGGTAGGGCTTTGATCCATAACTCATATTTGTTATGTTCTGACCTTCTTCATGGATACAACAAAATGTCACATCTGAACCTACTGCCACCACAGTATCCAAAGGAAACACTCCACTCTCACTGGGATCAGTATCTTTTCCTAGTAGAGAAGGAAGAAAACAAACAAACAAAAATCCCACATGAACAATTTGCTATAAATATGGTGCTGATCAGCTAAAATGTGACTGAGGAGCACTCCAATGCATACAAATAAATGTTTACTAGGTTTCATTAACTAGTGATTGCATTATTTCTCCAATCATAACATCCTCAAAGCCAGCAGCCCATTAATGCCTAATGCCTTTTCTCTGATTTTGGCTCACTTCTTACAAAGAAATCAAAGTGCCTGTGGTGGCAAGGGAACAAACATACCAAGGATCACTTCTACTGGGCTCCAGTCGCTCCACTCCTTGAGGCCAACAAATTGTGTTACATTAATATAACAGCGAATCTTCACATAGTGTGATGCGCACTCCAAAGGAATATCTGATGTCCAGTTCCAAGAAAGAATGATGTCTTCGTGAGTCAGTTTTGAGTGGTAAGTAACCTGCAGAGTTTTCACACGCAAAAAAATAACAACAATAGAGCTTATAAACACCTGCTCATAATGACTTATAATCTCCCAGGTGTCAACAGAATGGCAAATTAAATGAATTAAAGCATAATATCCTGAGAGATTATTGGAGTGTCCCACCTAACTTTCAGTTGCACAGTGAATTTACTTGGACAAAAGCCTAACTTACTAAAAAGCCCACCAGCCAGGTAGACTGTCTGCAAGAAATACCAGAGGGCAGACAATTGAGAGAGAGCAGGAAGCTCACCAAGCATTTAAATAGGTATATACTGCATCCCAGTATCCTGGGCCACTCCCAGACAGTGAAATGTTCCAAATTTTCTAAAATGTCCCAGGCTGCACATTTTGTCTTTTCTCCATTACTGAAATGCTTAGAACAGAGCTACAAATTGGCTTGGAAGAACTGTGGTTACAAAAAAAAGAAAAAAGCAAGCTGAGCATTCAGAGACCAAGACTTGACATACTGTTGGAGAAGTAGAGACAATGGTGTAAAATATCTGCCAAATTTACAAGCAAGTTCTAATTAAAAAATCCCTGTACTAGATTAAAAAAAATAAAATGGTGTGACTCAATACTGACAGTATAGTAGCCAGTCTTCTCATAACTTTGAAACTTAAAAAGAAATTACATACTAGAAGCATGACTAGAAGGTTCTACAAAGCTCTACAATCTTCATCATTCTCAGCTTTCTTCAAAAGACCTCAGAATATTACCAAGGGCAAAAATTGCATATGTATTTTTCATAAGGGAAGAAAAGGACTTACTTGTGTGACTTTTTCCACTGTTTCTTTTCGGAGTATCTGAATCTGCCAAACAGCATCCAGTCCATCTGGGAAGACCGATCCATTATCACTCCACTTCAGATTTAATGTGGAAGTTGAAAAGTCAGGCGTTAAACTAAGAACGCGTGGAGCGACAGGAATAAACACTTGAAAAAGAGAGGGAGAAAAAAACCCATACTCAAGTCATTAATCAGCAACACCAGCCCAACAGGTGTTCAACAGCCACATCTCTCTGCTCTGAACTGGCTAGTAGCCATATAAACATGTAACTCAATCGCTGTAATTAGAATGAGATAGGCTCTGTCATTACTTGAGCATGAAAGTTCTCAGGAAAGCTCAGGTGCTGATGAATCACTAGGTAGCATTTTCTTTGGATATCTCAGCACGCAGATATGCGAGTAACTGGTCATGAATATGACTCTTCAAAATGCATATTAAGGAAGAAAGGTATCCTGTCTTTTACAACCTTCATTCAATACTGCAGAGGCAAAGGAAACATGGTGACAGTCTTTGAAGCATGCATAAGAACACTTCTAGGGAAGATGATGGAAAACCATCCCCAGAAGAAGTAAGTTTTGGATACCAGTAAGGAACTGGGGATTTGCAACAGAAATGACAGGAGGGAGAAAGGAGAGCAGAAGCAGAGGACGGAAGAAGCTCACATGAGGGTCTGAAGAAGATCATGGGGAAAGTGATTTTAAGCTAGAAGAAATACTAAAGGCATGACATCATGATGTGGACAGGGCAGGGAGATTAAACAGAAGACCTCTTCTACAAATGGGTGGTGATGAAGAAAGAGACTGAGAAGCAGGGAAGAATTATGGTAACACAAGGGTTATGGCAGTTCATTTGGCCTGCTGCAAGACAAAACATATTTTTAAAATGTGTGATACATCCAATTCAGTCCTGAACATGGATCTGAGAGCTGCAAAGTGTTCAGCACAGTTCAGCACTGCCTACGATAACCTGTGATGAACCTGAGAGACTCATCCTGCCTGGAGTCAGCAATATCCTGGAGAACCCAGTGTGTTGCCCAAATATTTGTGAGTTGCATTTTGTTAAAGTTCTTGAGCTGCTCTCAACTGTAAACAGAAGCATGGATAAGGAATATTACTGACATTAGAATTTGACTACACTAAAGGACTAAGGAATCAAACCAAAATTGAAGCCTAGAGCAAGCATGGAAGATGGTGGCAGTGCCATCTTCAGTTTACAACTTCCTCCTTTGTATGGAAAGAAGTGGGAAAAAGTCTGACTTATTTATGACTCCAACATGAAGCAGTCTATCTCCCAAGAATAAAGGTATTTTCTCAGTTTCATATACAGCTGAACAGAATGGGTAAGTTGGGCATATATTAGGACAATATGATCCTGTCAGGAGTGACATATGATATAATTTCCCTTGAAGTATTCTGAAATTGCAGGAGTAAGCCACTTCATTCTGTAGCATCCAAAACGGAAGAAGAGCCACTAGGAAGTTTATTCTGCCTTTCCCAAGCCAAGTCTGACCAAAAGCACTTTAAAACCCATGCAGGTACCTCAGTATGTAGATTAGGAATTTGTTTACAAATCCTTCCTAACTCATAACTAAGATAAAAAAGGGCAAAAAGTTGGGGATGTAACAGTGTTGTATTTTGCTTTCCTTGTCACATTCTGCCCTTGATTTCTCTACTATGAGCTATGGGTAAGAGGAGTTTTCTTTCCTCTGAAGGATTAAAGAAAAAAAACCTATGATGCACAGTAACTTCATATGGACTCAGCATATCAACATTTTACCTACAGGAATACTGTCAAAGAAAACTGCAAGCATATACACATCTGGAGAATTGTTAAACACAGTGTACAGGCTTTGTATACACACATAAAACCTGATACTTACAGATATCTTTCTTGTGAATTTTAAATTCTTTGGTAGCCAAAGCAGTTCCAGAGATGCTGTTTGTAGTTATTGTCACTGTGCTGGAGCTGTGTGGGACTGGAATCTCAACCCTTTTCTCCTTAGTTTTAAAACACACCGGAGTGGGGAGGTCACTGAAAAGACAGAGAGGATTAAGCAGTTATTTCAGCTGATATGCAGCTAAGGCAAGTTAAGTCCTATTCTTGGACACTAATAAAACACAAATTCCCTCTAATAAACAGAGAGCTCCATATCAAGTTTGTGAAGGAGTGAGACTTGCACGGGCTTTGGTTAGTATCAGATTAACAGGCATTTCCTCATCTTTCAAGTCACTTTCATTGTAGCCATAGGCTGTGCACTAGCTGCATAATGCAACTACCAGTTGTTAAGAGAACAGTTCAAAGTGAAAACCCGATCTTTTATTGAAAATCACAGAATTGTTAAGTTTGGAAAAGACCTTTAAGATTATTCAACACAAATGCAACTGTCAACCTAGCACCAGCACCACTAAACCATGTCCACTAAGCTATATCCACATGTTTTTTGAACACTTCTAGGGCTCGTGACTTCCCTTACTTCCCTGGATAGTCTGTTCCAATGTTTTACAAACCTTTCTGTGAAAAAAATTTCCTAATATCTAATCTAAATCTCCTCTGGCACAACTTGAGGCCAGCAAAAGATACATTTTTGAAACCTACAGTCATCATGAATCAATATTTAAAAATAAGCAAAATAAAATAAAAATATTAAAAAATATTATAAACAAAGAACCCCCCAATAAAACCAACAAAAGCCCAAACCTAACAGTATCTCCCCCACCATTTATATTTCCTGACTTCCTCTCCCTTCATTTCTTCTCAAAGTAATGGCATATGGGAGCAGATTTACCACCTGTGTCTGCATCTTAGAACAAATTTTTTAGCTCCCTTCTGCTGCTCAGCTCATGAGGAAAGAGCAGACGGCAAGGGAGAGGACTGCTAAGATCCCAGGTGAAAATACAACTTGTGCTTAATGTTTGTGCAGTGCTCAGCACGATGTGATCTGGCTTTTGTCTTGGGGATGCAGATATATAGAGGAAACAATAATATGGATGGGTCAAGTCCCTTTGCTCATTATCACTGATATGCAACTAGAAAGGCAGAAAGTTTGGAAAAATCCAGACCTTCCTCTTGGGGCAATGATGGGAGGAAGGAAAGCAGAGAGAACAACGCCAGACTTCCTGCTGAGAGACTGTTACTCACTTATGAACTGGAATGGGACCCCAGAACTCCCATCAGCTGGAGTCAAGAGCCTGGGCTGAACTCTGTAAGATTCACGGAAGACTCTGGGCTAGCGAAGGCCAGCTGAGACTTGAGTGCTCAGAAAGACTATTCCTCTTCTGTACTGAGATATTATTAGAGGATGTTTGGGCAACTGAAAAACAAAACCTCTTTCCCTCAGGGATGTTTGCACTAAGCTCAGCTCTCATCCTCTTTGCTTCAGGGCCCCCAGCCTGTTCTGCTTTGCTAAGGAGAAACAGCAGCAGCTACATGATTGTTCCTGTTTAGAGGGCAGTACCTCCTGAACTCTGCACTCCTGAACTCTGGCCACAATGTCACATATATGGATTATTTTTTTTTAAATAGAAATGATAGCTGGCAATGCAGCAGGAATAATGAGACGCAGAGAATCAAGCATGTAGGTGGACTAAGTGCAGCCAAGCCCCAGGACCCCAAGGAAAAGTCTGGGCTGCCTGCAGAATTTACAGGAAAAAAGACTGTATAAATATCTGGACTAGGGGCAGGATCAAGATGCAGAATGGATTTGAACTCATCCCTAGCACATAAGTATTTGGCAGACCCACTGCATGGGGATTTGAACATGTAGTTCTCATTAGTGAAAAAAACACAGAAGATTTAAGGTGTTTTTTAACTTTTCTCAAAATTCTCCACTCTCATTCACTTCACAAAAGCCATTTTAATTATGAAATAATTTGTACATTTCCTCTAATGCAATGCTCTTCAGACAGTTTAAAATTTATAAAGATTGTAAGGCAGCCACCAAGAGATTTTTCTTGTTTTTCCACAGGTGAATCTCAACACTTATGTCATATATTCTACCGCTTTGGCCCATAACATCAGGATTTGCTGCTTCCAACTCTCATTTCCTTTTGGACTGAACCTGTTTTGAAGATATCCCTCATGAAAACTCTAAGCAAGGGACAGGCAGACACACAGAGAAGTCTGAGTAAATAAGAGCATCTTCCAGTCCTTTGAAAAGAGCAAGCAGATTTTGGCAGGCAAATTGTTAGCGTGGAATAACTTTGCCAGAAACCCTGCCATTGCCTGAGTTAAGAGGGCCTGGAGGGAGCACCACCCAAAGAAAAGTGATGGGGAGATGCTGGGAAAAAACAGCATCACAAATTCCATGGGCAGTGACTAAGGAAAAACTGTACTTTCATCACAATTTGCTATTTTTCAACCAGGTATATGTGGGACTTACTTGGCAGCATAGCAAAAGTCAGTTTGTCCATGTTTTCTTCTAGGAGACACATCCCAAGTACAGATCATTTTGTGTAAATTGTGCGTTACACATTTCAAATTCTGGGGGTGCCCTAGAGAACCTGAAATCATAGAAGAAATACAGTCTCAAAACTGCAGGTCAAAAGTGAGCAACTGTAAAACTACTGCTATTGTTCACATCTGTAACCTTTCTTTTTACAGTTTTATTGCATGCCTGTCTGGCCAGTATTTGAAAACTGTTGAACGATTTGTGTGTCTGATTAGAAAGCCACAGACTCTCAGCTTTCTAGAATTACCTAAGATCTGGGCTTGTACTCCTGTGCATAACACAGGCAGCTGTCTCCTTCCACAATATCCATTCCTTGCCTAGTCTAATAAGCAGGCTTTGGGCCAATGGCAAAACCTCAATCTTTGATGATAAATTTAATTAGTTTTTTTGCTCTTCTCCACTGTTACACATGGAAGGCAATTAATGACAGAAGGGCAGTTAATGATAACGTGTGAAATTATTAAAGACAGCCGGCATACACAGCAAGAAGGTTTCAATGCAGGCATTTACATCAACTGCATATGCAGACTATCAGTTGTGTTATGGAGAATTTAACACCCAGTTTTGCACTGGTTTACAAGATGCTGATGGGTGCTAGAAAGAAGAGACCAGGCCTGGCATTATTTCCCCATGGTGTGGGGCCACAGAGGTGACAGTTTCTGAATATACATTTAGTAGGAAAGCAATGTAATTACAAGGCGTCAGTACAGAAGCTCCAAAAAAAAAGTAATTAGTGAATTATACTGCCATGAACTCACCTATCTCTTGGCTATGTACTGAGCTTCTTAGGCATAAAATAGCTAGTGCTAAAAGGCAGCGGAGGCTTGAATTCTTCCACATTCTTCTACTGTTTATTTTCAGAACAGCAGCTTTAAGCAGGAATAAACATCATCTTCCAACAAGCTGGTCAGTTCTAAAATTAAACACAAAAATAATAAAAAAACTCCATATAAATTGTAGAGCTGGTACTCCACAAATGCCACATTTTGTTCCATCTACTTTTTTTCTTCAGTACTGTTCCCAGGCGTAGCAACTCCTTTTCCTTTGTCTGTCATGCAAACCTTTTCTCTATCCCAACAACTCCTTGATGCGTACATTTTCAGTAAGACATTTCAAACACAACCTCAAGAATCATAGACACGTAAAACTCAATGGTCCACAGGCATCATTCAGGACCATATGATATCAGAACAGAACAGACATGGCATCCCCTGGAACAAGCCTCTTCAACTTAGATGAAATGTCACATTCACAAAGGATCTTGTACACCATGAATGGAAACATCCCCTGCTTCATTTATGCATTTAAGGGGACAGGATAGACCATCTGTTTTCTTCTTTCCTCTTCTCATTTTTCATATTGCTACTATTCAAACCTATGGGATGCCCGAGACATTGCAGAACCAGATCTGATCACCCAGGATCACTGGTTCAATCCAGTGTTAAATAATAACACCTGGAGGAAAAATAATGGAAAAAAAAAATGAGCCATTTGTCTATCAAGAGATACTTGTTACTATAACTGACACCTCAAGGTAAAAATTATCTAGAATATTATATTTAATGTGCTCTTTGAAGATAAAGGGGTTTCATGTTTTATAAAGAGAAGTTCAACTCTTCAGTGGGACCCAGGTAACACTTTTAGTTCCACCCACACATCAACAACCACCAGTTTATGTTCTCAAAAAGAAAAACTGCAGGAAAGCTTATCCTAAAGCTTAGTCAATTCCTGGTGCATCATTTACCTGCTACCTGAAATCTCTGAAGACTTGAGAACCCTTTCAGAGACCATAACTCCCATGTAACAAGAGGCCTTCTCTCAGCAACCAACAGCAGGAGCTGGGCCATTTTCATGTTAGAACATGGCCAAGCCTGCCTGTCCTGGAGAGCAGTTTTGTTCCCATTTTGTCCAGGCTCCAAGGGTCCTGATGTTGTCTCTGAAATCTCTTCCAAAGCTAGATGTATATCATTGTCAAAATAACAGACTTTGCCTAAAAGCCTATGAAATTTTGAAAGAAAGCTCTATTCACTGAAGTCCCCTGTGCTACCAGGAGTATGCTTCCTCATCCCTGCAGTAAAACCATGTATTTTTTATTAATTTTTTTAAAGGAATCCTCCTGCAGGGGACAGCTGGGGATGCCTGAAATGTTCTTCTGTCCCTCACCAATTGGCACTGTGAGAGGAGAAACATATCAGAACTATGCCAAACAATCCAGAGCTGCTCACAAGGGGCCACTTCCCTTCTTTCTCTTGGTCTGCAATAACCAGGCCGAAGGCAAGTCCCAGGCACACAAGAGATGAGACATGGTAAAGACCACTGTTATGTCTGGAGGGAAGAAAAACACTTTAAAATTATTTTAATTTCACCATGTCCTCAAACCACCTGAAAACCTGACTAAAAACACACTAATGTAAGCTATACTTCCCCTAGACGCACTCAGTTCTTCTTTTATATATTTGTAATCTGTAATATCCATGCTGTGAAACTTGTTAAAAGCCAAAACAAGAGCAGAGGTTGACAAATCTATGTCCAGGCAAAGATGAATCAAGAATCCACCAGCACATAAAATATAATAATCTCTTTGCTTGAAGTCCCCTATCATATTTTGGTGTATCTCAGGGTCTTCATGTATTTGTCCATGTTATTAATGAGAAAATGGGATGTTACCTCCAGGTTTGAACCTTGCTCATAAAGCTCTAACTTCATAAAAAATTTTAAGACCTCTCAGACAGACCTGGGAGTTACATGAATAAAAGGACTAATTTCTATTTGTGATATAAATGTAAATTTTATGTTTCTGAGGACTTCTTCAAAGACCATTTCTGGTTTCCAGAAAAGTCTAAAATTAAAATTTAAAGTTCTATATCACAATCACCTGACAATCCTCTATCAGCTGGCCTTCTGGCAGTCAAGGAAAGGATAAAAAAAGGAAAGCACGTATGCTACTTGAAGGAGAAAAAACTGCTCTGTGATGCTAACTAAATCCCAAGCCTGTAGCATTAATCTCAACCCTCTAAACACATTAACCTTGTAGGTTTATGCAAAACCCGTTCATTCAGCAACTACGTGTCTGTGTGTTTTAAGAAAATCTTCTGGTTTTTTGCACCTCCTTCAATAAATGGAGTGGTCCTCCTACTGCAGAAGTTTTAAGAGTACCTCACAGCAGTGCATTACAAGATATCTGAGTCATACCAAGTTCTCCTAACTCAAGCATAGTTTTAATTTCTGTTTCAGAGTCAGGCACAGAAGGGAACCTATGTACTCTTATGCAGGGCATGATGAGTGTCTTGTAAACCACAGTCTTTCGTAAGAAGTGTAGACTCCCTGGCTCTTGTTGTCTTACAAACATTTTATAACTTGTTGAAAAGTCAGCAAATAAAAGTCTCGTGTCACATAATTAAATGCCATTAGTCAGGAAAAAAGATCCCCATTTATAGGCTTGTTTTAATTATAAAGTTACAAAATAATTGAGTTACATTAAAAATAGGAAGTTCACTTTCTTTGGATGAAAGCTGCCTTCCATCAGTTCAAGTCTAAATCAAACAAGGCATGGAGGTTTTTCCTTAGCCTAAAAGATATGAGAAGTATATTATCCTCTAGGCAGATGTACTCTTAGGATGTTATTTAGGACAAGAGAGCTCAACATTGTCAGAGGAAGGCAAAATCTTGACCATGGCTGGCTGGAGCTCAACAGGAGCAGTTACTACCAATAAATAATGGCCAGTCTTCGCGAGCGAAGATTTGGGAAAGGTCATTAACCCTTCGAGCCTGCGCAGTGGATTTTTTAGGTGAGACACAGCGTGCGCTGAACTGAGCCCACCCTTTAATCCTGAGGTTCATCTGCCGGGGCCAAGCAAGCTTGGACAGTGGCAGTGAGGGTCTCAGGATGTAGGTTTGTTTAGAGTGACCTTCTCTTAGATGGATCCTCACAGGGCTAACGAGCTCCATCTGCCCAGGGGGCTGGGAATCGAACCCGGGTCGCAGCGGTGAGAGTCCTGCACCCTAACCACTAGACCACCAGAGGCCCCGTTACTACTAAGCACAAACGTCTTTACACTGCAAGTCTTTATTTTTAAAAAATGGTACCAAGGAGGTTAGCCAATTGTCTCCACCAGACTAAATTGCAACTAAACCACCTTTAACAGTTGTTCATCTTAAATAATACCAGCAACAGCACATCCCATAACAATCTAATTTTCTTGGGCAACATATTCGTGTCACTTTACTGGCACTATCATCAGTATTCCAAATGTGCTCCACAACTATCTCTTGCTCCATTTTAAGCACATTACTTTGTCTTATCTCCAGCAAAGAACAGTTTAACCTCTGCCTTGCAGAAATATCTTACAGACTGATATCAGATCTCTAACATCTCCCTTAAAAACTCCAATTTTTTTTTTTTTTTTTTTTTTACCATTTCCCAGTCTCAGTTTCTATATTTCTGATCATTCCTGGAACAAATATTCCCCTGTGAACCAAAGCTGCTGTATCCACAGCCTTGAAATATCTCTGCCCCGAGGCCTGAGCATTATCAAGCACAATGAAGGAACTTTTCTATGGCAAACCTATGCGTAGTATGTGTTTACACAGTTCATGCCATGTTTGCTTTCTCCCAACATTCAGACCTTGTTGACTTGATTTCAGTGTGTGATCCAGCCCCGGATACTGTATAAAGCTGCCACATAGCTGTTTATTTAGTACTTCAGACTAGCAGTCACAAGTATAGAGGCCATGTTGATGAGAACACAGCTGCGCTGGGCAGGACATGTCTCAAGGATGAAGGACCACCGCCTCCCTAAGATCCTGCTTTATGGTGAACTTGGCACTGGCTGCCGCATGAGAGGAGCCCCGAAGAAAAGATACAAGGACTCCCTGAAACAACATCTCAGCCTTGGCCATATTGATCACCATAACTGGTCTACTCTGGCCTCAAATCAGGAGGCCTGGAGACACACCATCTATAACGCAGCTGTCTCCTTTGAGAACGCACGCAGGATCACTCTCGAGGAGAAAAGGCAGCGCAGAAAGAACCGTGTCTTGCAGAATACACCATCTAAGGAGTCTTTCTGCTGTGCCTTTTGCAATCGGACATGTCTGTCTCGTATTGGCCTCATAAGCCACCAGCGTGCCTGTAACAAATGTGGATAGAGCCTTCCCAAATCTTCGTTCGTAGCCTAACCATGAATGAATGAATAAAAAATAAAGTACTTCAGACTCCAATCTCATCCTCAAATGGACTGCAAACGTCCTGACTTAGCGTGAGTGTATTTGCACAGCAAATTCATCTCAATGGCCTTGCCTGAAATGGTCTTTCACTTTTGAAATTTTCAAATAAGGAAAGAGCCTCCCATAAACCTATGCTAAGGAACAACACCACGTGTGTCTGCAAAAAGTATTCACATGCAAATTCATGCCATACTGACAGCAAAGGTTTGACAGGCTTCAGTATATAACTGCTCATACTTGAGAGAATCTACTAAAAACAGGATTCCATAATAACTGTTGGAAGCCATAGTACATGGGGATGTCATGACTTCTGCACAGAGCTTTATGGAACTACCCTTGTGCCTGAGGTCGGAAAGAAGAAATTTTAAATTCCCTTTTATGCAGGTAAGGTAGCAAAGGAACAATTAGATTCACACTCCTATTCATTGAAGCCAACAGTTGATGGCTGATATTTAAAACAGCTCAATACCCACCATGGACTTTTAAATTACTTTTAAAGATGTTTTGATGCAGAGAGTCCATCTACTGGTGATCAGATAGATAAGAGAGGAAACAGTACTCCAAGACAATAATGCGTGCCTAGGAAAATATCTGTAGACAGCTTTGCTTCAAAATCTTGTCAGCTGTAAAGAAGGTTAAAGATTCTGTGACCTCCTGAGAAAAGGGGAGCATTTAAGCCATTACCAGCGCCTTTAGACTTAACCTCTTAAAGGGAAAACCAGAAATAACTGGTATGTCTCCTACTGACTGCGCTTCTTATTATATATTTCTTGGCTTAACTGATTCTGAGTATCTTCCTTTTTAAAAGCATAGCTGACCAAATGCTCAATTCTCCTCAAAGGGGAAAAAAAAGTGTTTTTTTAGTCAGTTGCAACAGATTAGTTCTCTAAGCACAAAAGTTCTCCAAAGCTTTGTTCTACTATTGAGTTTTCTGGTCTCTGAGTGTATTTCATTGTCAAGTGCTTGGAAACCACTCTGAAAACAAACAAACAAAAGAGCTAAAAAAAAAAAAAAATCAATAAACTTTCTGGCCTTTTTTTCTGCCTGCAGTCTGATCCGACAGTCACAAGCCTCCAGATCTGTTTTTTAAAAATGTCTACGAATTGAGGATTAGTTGTCGCAGTTTTCACAGAACTGTTTGCGCTCCACAAGGAGACACTAGAAAAGAAATTATTAAAAAGTCACCTTATACAAAAGGTTTAGGGAACCTGTAAGTGGAGAATAGTAGTCAAAATCAGTAAAAATATATGTATTAAACATAATAGGAGAGATCTGCTTGTCCATAAATTTTCTCAAGTTGCAATTTTTTTTTCTCCATAATTAAAGGTATCATCACAATAATTTGCCACCAAGTGGAACATTAAAAGGTCTCAAGGAAAATTACATAGCACACCACCAAAATGTTGCAGAGATTGATGAGAGGCTGCATTTTTGGCAATATTGAGGAGCCATAATCCCAAATAATCTAGCAGAAATGCAGGTGCTAAGTCTATGCCTAGATCAAACCTTATTGCTAGAAGAAAAATTACTCTGTTTAGCAGGTGGAGAAAGCTCATTTTACTTGTGTCTGCCCAAAGATACTAATTCAACATTCAAAGTGAAATAAAACACACTTACATGCAGATAAAAATGCATATATCAAATTACACATCCTACTTTTGCCAACAGAAAGCTTCCAAAAAAAAATTCCCCTATCTGAAAAACCATGCCAGAAATACACATTTCTGGGAAACCAAGCAAACTGCCAATACAGCTGACAGTAAAGGCAATGGACACAGAAACAGAAGATGAACTGGTTTCCTTTAGAACAGCTTTGCTGATCCCACAGCCTTCATTCTTTGACTTTAAAGCTATCTGAGTAATAAAAAAAATGAAAGTAGAATTAATAAGATTTATTTGAGGGAGCTTGGCTGTTTTTCAACAGAGTACATTCTTCCACATCCTTTAAAAAATTTCCGAAGTTGAGACAAAAATCTTCAGTAATCTAAATGCAGGCTTTCCCTCTCTGTTTTATAACATGGCACCATTCCGCTTTATAAAAGATTCACAGGACATGAATCACTAAAACTCGTTTATAAATGAAAACTGAATCCCATTTGGGAATCTGGCTTTCCCCAGTTCTGAGGAATTAATGTAAGAATCTGCTATTTCTCTATCTAAAAGCTGATAAAATAATTCAAGTTGCCTATCTGCATGCTCTCCCCTAATCTGCAACGGAAGAAAGGAAACAAAGACAGGGTGTTAATATATTATTCAGTAAATGTGCAGGAGTACACAAGGCCAAATTTTCAGTCCTATGAGACATTTGTTTTGCCGGGGTTTTTTTCCCATCAAGCACAAGGAGAAAAATTCCCTCCTCACTGCTTCCTCTGGCTGCCAAACAGCAGCATCACCTCTGAGATACTGGGAAGTCACTGCAGTTATCTTGCAGCCACCTCAGCCTGCCTCTGCTCCGCAAGGTGAAGTGAGAAGTCGCGACACAACACACAGTGTAAGGATCAACACTTCAACAATGCATTTTCCTGGTCACAAGCACCATCTACAGAGGCAAGCCTTTTGGCAAGAAATTTTACCAATAAGAGTAAAGGTGCACCCCAGATGCAGTAAGTGTTTCAACTTTCTCAGGTTCTAAGGCCAACTTTCAGCTGTCCTTGCTTTCCAGTAATTTCAGTTCTTCCTTTTTTTCCCTGATCCCAGGACAGTTAGACACTGGAAATACAAATAAGCAAGCTGCAGACTGGGAGAGCTGCTGGCTGCTTCCAGGTAGCAATAAGCATGAGAAGTACCCTCACCTGGCTAGAAGATGAGACAACAAATCCATGAATAAGTGCCACAACTCAAGGATGATTCTCTGAAAGCATTTAGCACCAGCTGGACAGCACAACATCAACACACACACAGAAACTGAGACCTTAGGACCTGCCTTTTCAAAGAAAGGAAAATATGCAGCAGAAGCAGATACCACATAGTTTAATCACAGCCATGGATAAAATTTTGTGAAGGATTTGGAAAGTACAATGAAAGACTCCTTCAGGTTACTCCCATAAACCAAAAATCCCACCAAACAAAAACAAGACTGAGACCACTAGGAAGAATATCCCTGCTGGAACAGATGATCTGGAGAGAAAAAACCAGTGATACTCAAGAGGTGGAGCAGTCAGGCAGACTAGGGGACTGAAAGGGCAGAACAAGCAAAGAGACACTCTAGGAACTGAAGGTTTATTTTTACCATAACTAAAAGGTAACTTAGCAGATGACATGTTTTTCTTTTTCAAGTAAAAGGTACATTTTTCACACTTTGCCTTGTGGTCTCACTGAATTACGCCTGTCTCCAATTAAACCATATGTTAATTTAGAAACCCTTAGTCCTACCAGAGTAACTGTTTCACGCACTGTTCAGCATATCCCATGAAGAGTGGTCTCCAAGTCAGATGTTGCGTGATCTCCTAGTGTGAGATTTTCAGAAGAACAAAGGCACTTTCAAAGGAAAACTGTGTGTCTAACTCCCAAGTCTGGAAGTCCTTGCCATATCAATTAGCCATCAAGCACGTAGTTAAATACATGCATATCCATCACTACTAAGAACACAAGCACTGCTCTCCAGATGGTAACAACAAAAAAACAAACTCTTCTGAGAAACACAGTGAACCCGAATACTACCAAAAATAGACTAAATATGTTTTGGGATATCTGCAAGCCTGTTCATGATTTATTGTTATTACATATTAGGCCAATGTTATTATAGATTACCCCTAAGGCTTATTAGAGATCAGAGAAGGCACGCTAGAGAGGTCTGGATTTCAGTTCAGTAAAGGCTGACTTCACTCTGCAGCCATTTCCTCAGCACGGTTTCTCCATCCAGCTGCAGGGTTTCACCAAGCTTGTTAGGACACGGTATGCTGAGACCTCATCTCCTCATCCTGAATGAACTGAACCTAAGCAGCGTGTCCAAAGGTTATTGCAGGGGTAAAAGGGACAGAAAACGCATGATCAGATAAGTCCAACTTCCTTAGGAAGTCAGCTCAAATTAACAAGCACAGATTCTTCTCCCATTGAGGTGCAGATGGAAACCACCTAATCATCTCAACAAAGAACAAAGCAAAGGGTGAAGGTTAGGGGACACTGCTGGCCAAAAGAAAACTTTTGATCTCCTAGGCTATTGTGCTGTGCAGAATAAGGAAACGGCTCAGAGTCATTTACACACTCGTGTTTTAACCCATTCAAAAAATTTTCTTGATACTTACTACAACTGACAAACTAATATTGCTTGGAGGTGAAGGATGTATTTGTGTAAATCTGATACAGCTACACATATTTCCTGATATGCTTGAATTTGGTGACCTCATGGTCGACACATTTCCTTGAATTCTTGTGCTCTGCAACACAGCGTGGAATAAGCACAGTGAGCAAAGGCACACAAGTCTGACTTTGCATACATAAAAAATGCCTCTTATCATGACTGCGATGGTTACCCACTCTGCCTTTTTAGTACTTAATACAGGTGCAGAGCATAGAAACAAATGCATCCACATTTTTTTGCAGTATATAAACCAAGAATCCAAAGAAAACCCACAGAGAATGTTTCCCACTTCTCCAGTGCTTACTGCATTTTACTGACACAGAGCTGAAGCAAAACTCAAAACCAATTATTCCAAAGCACATTTCAGTTTTGGGAGGGGGTATACTGTTAGCCTCTAGGTAGTTCTCAAGACAGCAAGTCTTCAGAGGAAAATGTCATTTGCCCACAATGTCAACCACGCTTTACTCCATGTGAGGTTCAAGGGTCAGACCATATCACTCAGATTTTACAAAGAGGACTGCAGAATAAAATTGCTGCTCCTTATCAGTCATGTTATCTGCATAACTCTGTCCCTGCCAGTTCTTTTCAGCTTATACATCCTTATGAACTAATAAAACATTACATACATTGACCTAATTAATGAAAGAATTTATTTTCCTTAATCTGGCAATGTCCAAAAACTTATTTTGGACTATATGACCTTTAATCTTCTTTCCATCACAGGAAAAGCCTAATTAGTTTTATAAGAGAACACTGATAGTTATTGAAGTAATTCCAAGTGTGATTTTTTTTAAACAACTGGCAATGACCCAAGGGTTGCAATCCTTCATTGTTTACAATGAAACCTGTGGTATTCAAATTATTTTTAAGGTACAATGAACCAAATCCAAAGAAAGTCTGGCTCCACATGTACAAACAGCATATAAACAGACTGAATGCTGAAATGCGGCTTTCACACTAAATAATATATTGAGAAAAAGGAGCAATAGTTATGTGATATCCTTTTAGAGTGAATGCAAGGAATGAGAGTCACTTACGAGAAATAAATTGATTTCTTTTACTAATCAAGGAAATGGGCAATTCCTGAAACTATAGATCTATATTTTCTGATAAATTCCCATTGTAGTAATCTTTGTTGAGACTTTAAAAGCTCTCATGCCCTGCTGTATTTCCACTGTTAGTAAGTATGTGACATATCACATGACGACATACTGCAGAAATGTTATTATGTGTAGACTACCCTTCCACTGGGGTGGGCAAATGCTTTACTCTCTGCTCCACTCCCAAGTGGCCCTGAATGCTGCTATTCCCCTCCCAAAGACAAAGAAGGAAGGTCTACAGTATAATGTGACATTATCAGAACAAGCCTGTCCATGTGTAATTAGATAGAAGTTGAACTTCTTTATTTCTTTTACAAGCTGTTTTAGTTGTACCTTACTCCCCTCGAGTTTTTCTCTTATGCATATACATGCATATCCTCCTTTTAAGGCATCAAAGTGTAGAAATTAATCTTAAGTACTCAGAATGCACAGTTGCTCGTGGTACCAGTACCCCCTCATCCTCTAGCTGTTCACAGCCTTCACTGGAGCTATGGACCCAAAAGTCATGCAGGCACACCTAATTCAGCTGTCTGAAGCTAATACTACTCCTCCTTGTCCACTCTGCTCCTCTCACAGAGGTCCCCAGATCCCTGCAAAGGATTTATGGTGCACTTGTGTATCTTGTAGCAGCACAGCTAGCAACCCAGTATCTCAATATAAACTGATTCATTCATTTTATCCTTTCTACCCCTCTAATACACTCAGATGCTGCTAAAAAACACGGAATTTCATCTCAGTTTTAGTGTGCTCCTTGATGTTATCCCCTCTATAAACATGCAGCACTTCCTTAACTGTATTGCCCTAATCGAAATAAATAATTTACTGTAATGCCAAAGGCACAAGATGTAGTTGTTTTACAATTAAATTAACACCTGAGTTTCCATGTCAAATAAATTAGACTGATCATTCAGTTTAGGAAGAGCATTGCATAAAAAGAAAACAAAGTTGAAATTTTCTTTTCAATTTCTGCTAAATTATTTCAAATAGGATTCAAACATAGACTGAGATCTCTCAGTTCCACTAAAAAAGAGATGCAAAAAACTTCCTAAGTATATTCAGAATAATCTAAATGAAAAGTCTACGTTTTGTGTGCTGGTGGAGTTTTCTTATATTAGGAAGTTTCTTTATTTTCCTCAAAGCTCTTCAGGTGTTTCATGGAGGGTCTCAGAATGGACTATTATAAAAGTACTCTGCTAGATCAAACTCTGAATCATTAAAATAATGCTCAGTGAAAGAAACAAAGCAATGAAGATATGAACATTTTAAAATAATATGCAAGATGGTTAGGACCCATAATTTTTATTGCTGTAAAATAAAGCAATGTTTTGCTGTCTCTTTTAGAGCTTAGGAAGAGCAGTAAATCGAGTACCTGTGTATAATCCACCAGCAAGTGCTTAGACAGCAGTGTCTGCTGCACCCCATTTAAAACTGAAAGCAGCTCATACAAAATTGAGACTGCTACTAATAGAACATAGAGTGATTCAGTTCCACAAGTCTCTCCTGAGGTGATTCACACTTTGAATGAGAAAACAAAACAGAAATTTTCAGGGTCACATCTCACATCGCTTTCACATGACCATCACTATAGCATCTGTAACTTGCATCTGCTCCTTCTCCCTCAATCCTCCCTTGAAAGTGACATTCACCTCCTGAAGTTCTTTTTTTTTAGCTTCTGAAGGTTGACTATAAAAAAAGGCTGAGGAGAGGAAAAAACAACCTTGCATTTTACACAAACAAGTCAGTCCAAGTTTTCTATCTTTGCTTAACAGGGTTCTTCCTTCCTGCTATTATTAGTAAATCTTACAGTTTACTTCTCTCAGCATTGAGCTGGCAGATAACATACAAAAGAAGAAGGAATCCTTACTTATTAGCTTCTGACACCAATAAATTCTGTATACCTACACAGCAGAATGGAAAAATCTCTTCCTGTGGAAGGCTGTTCATCACATTTTTGTGATGGAAGGCTGTTCATCACATGCATTGTTGCCGATAAGTTTAACTTTTTTGTTTCACAACTCAGCAATGAAACAGCTATTGTTTCCAAAGTGCTGAGCAAGTTCAACTGTGGGAATGAGAGACGTGCAGCAATTCTCAATGGTCTCTCTGGTGGCTGCAGATTGAGGTGCCCAGACATGGGGGAGAGAACATGGGTGCAAGGGGAACCTGAAGAGAGCATCAACTGGAGAACTAACCTTTTGGTGTAAGTACATGAATGACATGTTCTGCTTCAGTTTATTTTTAGCTTCTATTCCAGTAGGAACAGAATTTCCTTAGGAAAAATTCTGCTCTTCATGCATCTAAAACAGGCCCATCCAGATACATGATACATGAGGCACAAGGTCAAGCACATTCTTACAAGTTTACCTGTCTAAATCCAGAGACCTGTAAAACCTTTAATGTAAATTTCATGGTATGAAACACCAACATCTTACTTTTTCTTTCTTTTATGAAAACCTCTTCTACAAAAGCTTGTGCCAATCTCACCATGAAGCAAGTCATTAGAACTCACACAGTATTATAAGAATAACACCACCTAACATAACTTTGGAGAGTTCTATGCTTTCCCATTTCTGCAACTTTCCATACTGAAGTGCTACTCACTAAATCTGTACAAGGATCATATATGCAAAACATATTTAGGTAAAAATGCATATGCCTCAAGGACATAAGTATTTGACTTTAAAACAATATATATGCAGGAAATATTTGCAAGCCACAGGAGAAGGGCTTAAAAAGATCAGAGATACATGTAAGTACTAGGAATGCAAGTAACAAGTATCCTTTTTTTTCCAAATAAGAGAATTAAAAAAACCCCAAACCAAACCAACCGACTATCATTAAAAATGGTAAAAAATTAATGCACATTATTTCAAAAGAAGAGATAGACTCAGGGCAATTATTACCAATACCTGCTAAACCGTTATTAAAGTGTCAGTTCATCAGATAGCTGGGTTTATATTGCAGCACCTTACTCATCTTAATTCTTAAGCCCCATGAAACAAGCAGCTAAATGCCANAGATCATCTGTGCCCTCTGATGAGAGGGTATTTCAAAGCCATGGAGTGCTGCCCCTGACTGACTTACTGCAGATTTATGCAAGATAAGAAGCCTCAGTAACCACATATACACACATATTGCTCTTGAATTTGCAAACACATAAGCCGATGACTAATTCTAGCTTATGAATAAAGGCATGCATAAACTTACATTTGTACTATTGGCAGGAGCCCAACTGCAGGAGCCTGTGACAGGCTCAGTCCTTAGTCTTCAGTTTGGGAGAACTGAATGCTGAACTGGACAGTCACATGAGGTACCTGAAATTAAAAGACTCATATATAATATCTTGCTAAGAATGAGGATCACTAGAGGATCACTCAGAAAAGATGTGGAATTACAAATATACCTTCAGTGTTTGAGTGTGTGGAGAGAAAAATTAACATTATTTTGCCTGTTAGTGACCTAATTCTATGGGCAGCTATTGTGATGCTGAGTGTTTGCTCCCATTTTTGTCTGCAGCAATCACTGCCCAAATTCCAACCCAGAGTTACCTACTGATTAGCAAGCATGCATACAGCAGGGCAAAAGGATAACAGACAAGAATCTAATGTTTTCAAGGACATGTTCTTCACATATTAACACCAGCTGCACCACTCATTAGTTGAAATATGAGGAAGCAACCGGAAGACATTCAATTTTCAAACTATCAGTTATCATAGCTCAAGCAAAAATAAAAGTCCTCACAACTTATTCTGTATGGATCAGGTTACCTTACAAAAGCACTTGATCCAACAGCACAAGAGAAAAACTAGTCATTCATTAGCAGTGGAAGTAGTTTCATCCAGTACAAAGTTGATTTATAAAAAGGATCAAATGATTACTTTGAGCAGTTTGGGTCTAAGAGATCATTTGTTGTTGCAAAGGCTAAAACAATGCAACTATTTAGTTCAGTGAGGTTGCTTGGTCACAGCTCTCAACTACGTGCACAGAGAAAGGATTTAAACTTAACCCACCACATAAGACACCAGAGAAAATGCCACGTAGTAGACCTCCACTGAAAAGTGAACATTGCAAAAAGTAAAACTAATTAACCATTGGCAAAACTCTCCAAGGGAGGGGGGAACTGATTAACAAAAAATAAGACTGGATGCATTCTTAAAAAACCGTCTAAATATGGGCTCACTACAAATATAGGGCTTCCTATATTAAAGCCTTTAGTTCATATTACACCAATGTCAGACTAGAATAGCAGAAATCATGGAGAGATCTCACATAAATATGCATCTTAATGGTGAAGAAATAAAATATACAAGGGCAAACTACAGACTTTGAAGTAAGATTTAAAATAAGGGTCACATGACACCTTGCTGGATTTACACCCAGACTGATTCTGATTCATTTGAAATATGTGGCAACATGTGGTCAAAAATACTTTCTTCCAAAAATTTCCCATCATCTTGAAAAAAGAGACAGGTCAGTCACATTTAACTTGGAGCAGAAGGCTGTTCTATATTGGGAATTGTGACAATGCTGTTCTAGCAGATGAATTATGAGTTACGTGCCTTGAGACCTGTGCACTAAAAGATTTCCCAGAGCCATGACCTTTGGAAGCATTTGGAGCAGGGGGAAGAAGGGGAAAAGGAAGAGGAACAGGTAGACTCCAGGGAACAGATATTATTATCCTCACAACCAGAAGAAACCCTATGAGGAGTAAAAGAGTTTGTTCGACATTTACAGTCACCTCACACACACAGTACTTCAGTTCTTGTTGTACACAACTCAAGACAACACTGACGTCTACAATATAAATCTCATTTTTGTTTTGTTTTTTCTCTCTCTCCTCCTCTCTTTTTTTCTGCCTAGAATTAAACTTTGAAAGCTTATCTCCTTGGTTTTAGCTCCAGACTAGCTGTAAAACCTCAAAGGTCAAACATATCTTTTGCCGCAAGTGCTGAACTTGATCCAAAACATGAATTATTGTAAAAATTAGCTGCAATTGGAACACTTATAACTTACATTCATCTTCGGGCTTCAGAATCTGCAGAAGCTCCACCTATAATACTGACCACTATAATTTTCTTCTGAAATTTATTTGATTTAAGAAGCCTTTTTGCCCGGCAGTAATATTAAAACCAATTATTTAAGAAAGATATTTTTAAGCTCTGTCCTCACTGATTTTACAGTTAAGAGAGGCCATTAGATCACTCAGTTCAAGAAGTGCAAAACCATGATCTGCCATCCAAACAGTTACATAACAGGATGAGCAGCACTGCTGTCTTGGCACAAGAGCTTCTGGATGACCACGCTAAGTCCTGTTTGGAAGGGAAAAGGGTTGCCAGGCTAAGGCAGATACCACCAAACAACCCCAAAAGGAAACTGCCTACCCAGACCAGCCACATGCTGAGCAGAGTCATGGCTCTTGTTCCCCTTGTCCAAATTTCCCTCTCATCTGGGTTCTCCAAGGCATGTGGGATGCAACTCTCAATTATGCAAGTAATTTGAAATGCAGCTTATAAAGTTACAGTAAACATGAATATTAAAGATGCTCAGACCACCCTGATGGACAGCAGTGTGGAGGTGTCTTCACCCACAGCCTAAATGCTGTAGATGGGCTCACCTTCACCCTATTTGAGACCACCATGTTCAAATCTGGACTGGACATCTTTGCAGCAAGTGGCCTGGGTCACCATCTGGCTCCAAAAGAGCTTTTTCTGCGCTTCTGGGTTCAAAGCCCTTGAAGTGAAAAGAAAAAAGTTTTTAAAGCTTTAGGCTGAAATGTGTGTCATGCCCAAGGGCTCAATGTGGGGGGCATTCAAGGGCATAAAGCCAGCTTGAATAGAGCTGGCTTGCTCTGCTCACCACCCTAGCCAAGCTTGCCATAGGCCATATCCACGCCGTCCAGAATAAATCCTTAACTATCCTTAACTACGCTATCTAGTCAACTGAGCTTGTATTTCCTCTTGGAGGGAAGTAACAAATTTATTCAGTGAGCAAAACTAGCTTAAATGGCTGGCTGTGGCCCAGAAGTAAAACAGGGACAATTTCTGAGCCAGACTGACAGTGTAAACCACCTTCAATCATCCCTGTTACTTGTACTTTTATTGTACCTTTAAGCAACTTGTGCAATAATGACAAAATTATGCAAGCATAAGAAGCATTCCAGCATACTTTTCAGACAGTGTTTATCACCTAAATACATTGCTTTATTTAAATTCCATGATTAGGCACTACAAACTACCAGGCAACCTTGAGATGAAACTATCACAGTTTAGTCAATATTACAAAGCTGTTATCAGTGCAACTGGAGGTATAAAGCAAGCAAAAATATATACGTCTAATTCTGGAAAATGTGTATGTTCCAAAAGAAAGTACTCTTGATTGATGATCAAAACGCAGTAAGCAATACCGGCAGAGAACACTGGTATAACGTTATTCATCAATATGGAATCATTTCCCTTGTCCCCTGCCCTCCCCCCAGAAAAACCCAGCCCAAACCAAACCAAATGAACAAACAAACACGAAAGAAAAAAAATAAAAAAACCCTCACAATAATATTCCAACCAATGTTACTGTATCACCACAAGCAGCCTACTGGCAAGAAAGATGCTGCAGCATAAAAATCAACCTCAAGAAAGTGCTACTTTATCTATTTAAGGATTAACACCAGGAGACTGAGGCTGGCTGAAAGGCTGCGCTTTTGGTTTTGCAGGAAACTGCCCCTGAATTGCTGGGTTTACAGGAGAGAAAGGAGACTCTGCTCCCTGACAACATATAGCCCAAGAGAGCGGGGAGCTGGTACCAACAGCAAGCTGACAACAGAGGTAGTCCATCCTCTGCTGTGGGCTGTGCTGAGAGTCTGATTTTTCGCAGGGTAGGAAGTGAGGCAGAAGGAGCAGGGAATTGCTACACTGCTGTCCTTGTTTCCATGACACGTGCTTTTATAACTTGTGCTCCCTGAGGTAAAAGGCATAATTTGGACTCAACAGCTGACAACTCAGCAGTTCTCTGCCTGTGGGATAAGGGAAAGCTGGTTCTGTTGTAGCAACAGTTGACCCCACTCCAGTGCCAGCTCCAGACAGTGCACGGAAAGGAGGGCAGACATATGCCCTTCAAAACCTTACACCCTGACCAACATTCATACCAATGGCTTAGGAGTTATTTTTAGTTCAAGCACTTTCTGCTTGCAGTGAAACCTGCTACTAGGAGTGATTCCAAGAGACAGCAGCAGGGAAAGGCAGACAGCAGCAAAGTGGCAAAACCCCCTGCTGAGAATTTCTGATGCTTGCAGGAGTGCAAGGACCTTACAGACACAGCACAGGAAGGCTCCCGCAGTCTGTAAATATAGGCACTGCAAATTTTCCAGAGAAAGAAGGATAGCAATGATCAGCAAAAAACTGATGGTACATATGAAAAACAGTCCCCAGATATTTTTCTCAGCGAGCAATAAGAACCTCCAGACATCATTCATTCTAAAACAATAAGTCAGTAAGGAAGGAAAGCAAAGAACACAGGGAACCTCTGCATTTTCTGTATCCTAGCTGCCCCTAAAGCCCTCAAAGGGTAGGTAAGAAAAGAGATCTGTTCATCTAGGAACTTATATGGCCCTCATCATTGCCATGCTAATAATTCTGGAAGAAATCTATAAGACTCTGGAAGATGAGCCCTGGTGACATTTAAGCACCTATAAACCCCACACTTCAACCAAAAGAAATGTTCAAAAATCCCACTTAACTGCAGCTAAGTATTGGAGAGGGGGAAAAGAAAATAAAAGGAGAGGTGATGATAAATTTTGTAGGCATCAGCATGCACAGATGCAGTCTCACGTTTGACAGGGCCACACCACCTGCCTGATGCTTAGACACTCAAGATTCACAAAGAAATTACTCCTTGCCTGTATCTGCTGATAAAAAGTGCACAGAACTACAGAATCAGGTTCCACAGAAAAATGAGAAGTTTTTTGCATTAAGTCATGGAAAAAGAAACCAGCAGGAGTGTTCCCTTTCCTAAGGCAGCTGAGACACTGTAGCACTCCCTGGGGCATGGCAAACACCTCTGACCACCTCCAGAGACTACTCAAAGTGACAGATAAGTCAGGATGAAGACTTCTCTAGCCTTTCTGTCAATGGCATTTCTCTCTGAGGCTTAAGTAACCACTGTCTCAGAGCAGGACTCCGTGTCCTTGTGAGAGGGCACTCACTGGAAGCCAGGGACTATGGACTCTAGGTCCTGCTTCCAAGGATTATTTTGGTCTTTTACATTTAATTGGTAATGGAATAAATTGCATCCAACAGCTTGGGAGTACAGAGCACAACCACCTCTTAAGTCCTACCTAGAAGCAATTTATTTTTCTTATTTTTAGACAGAAATTTGATGCCTGGCAGTCAAAAAGTAGTCATAAGTAAATCTCAGGGGTAGAGACACCAAAACATGAATAATTTCAACTAATTCTAGCTAGTTATGGTAAACAGAGTAAAATTGCCTTTCATACCCATTCTCCATGTCTTCCTGCAAATGAATCAACGTCTAACTCAGAGGAACAGCATCCCCTCTCAAAGAGCCATCAGTATTCTGTTTGCATTCTCAATCCTCCCACCTATTCAAGTATCTTTAAATCTCCTTCAGCAGACCTTTTCTTCTACTGCTAACATGCCTTCACTTGAATCCTCTCTGTATTTCAACACGTCTGAATCTAAGATCCCAGTGTTTCAATTAGTACTGCATCCTAGATCAGTATGAACTATTGAAAATGAAACAAAACTAATTCCAAGAAGTTTTCTGGTTTCTTTTTTCAGATTTCCCTTCCGCTGTCCAAAACCTGTCTTTCAACAGCTCAAATAAAAACATTGCAAGGTAATACTTACTATCAATTAAAACTATATCAGATCATTTTTGCTTTCATCCAACTAATGTATCAACACTGATACTGACTGCCGAATTTTCTCTGCATTTCTTTGAGCACTAGCACACAGCTTAACTGGAAAAGAACCTCATTCACCTGGTCACATCATCAACTAAGTCATTTGCAGAAAAACGCAATCCATCTTCATCAGCCTTGTGATGCACTGCACTCTGCAAGACAGAGCTAGTATTTACACACATCTAGACTGCTTAAGACTGCCAGGTGGAATTCTTACCAACGCATGAAGTTTAAATATATCTTCATAAGGCACAAAATTTGCTGTCAGTCACGCACTGGATTAAAAAATCCAACATTCATACTCTAAGAGAGCTGTTTCTAATAGATTGAGAAACTGTTCTAGCATTACCTACGGATGTTAATAAATTCAAATATTTTTTGAACATTTACTAAAGCCCTGAGCTGCATGATGTTGAAATAGATGTGACCTTATAGCCATAGACTGTAACTCAACAAGCACTTGAAAATTAAAGCCTTATGAATACCTGCTAAAATACCAGCAACAGCTTTGCCACCTGCAAAAATGTCTTCCTCTCTTTCAGAAGAGCATCTCCACCCAAATTGCTGTTCCCATGTATTCCTTATTTGCCTTTGGCAACTCTCTGAGAATGCCCTCACCTAAAGGTTAAGTCTCTCCCTTTCCACAGCACACCTGTAAAGGGATTTTGCACAATCTTACTCATAGATAGTGCTTGCCATGGGTTGCTCTAGGTGACTAAAGCCGTGTGTTTGGAGAGTGCACAATGGAAACTGTTATCAGTTAATAATACTGATTAAAGTTTGAATAGGTGAAACAGCAATAAGATGAAAGGATGCAAAGACTTGGTAAACAGAAAATAAACAAAATAAGGTGACTCCCTAAAAGTTATACTCCAAATCAGCTCCAACTCAGGGATTTTTAAGCCTTCCATTTCTGCAACATTTTCCAGCTTAGATCATAGACCTGCAGTCTACTGACAGTAGACTGTCATTCCTTAGACCTCTCAGGAGTAATCTGCAGTCCTGTCTCCAGGTAATGACAGGCAACTCATGCCAAGAAATACCAACCAACTGCAGATATGGCGCTACTCATTCTGTGAGTCAACTTATGGCATTTGCTTCTGCCTCTTCCACATCCAAATCCTTCCCCTCATCAAATAAATGATTTTTGTTTTGATCTTGATTCACATTGTGGTCAAATCCAAATGACTTCCATGTCTATGCTTAGCTTTATGTACAGAGTTCAACAAAAATCAAAGCTTATCTTTATCACCAAAAGCATACAGCATACAGTGGTTGACAAGCTAAGTACAAGCACAGACTTTTTGCAGATCAAGGCATTCATGCATTCTTCCCTACAGGATGTGCAAAGCTTTACATATAAAGCATGTGGACACTGATGGATCTACATCAAGCAACATACTGTCTCAGCTGGCATTGCCACATGCTGATTTGAGAGGGAACACGGCATGACATAGACTTTAATCTTTCCCACAGCTACTAAACCTCCTAAGTCTGATTAACACTCTGGATTCATGCTGTGGGGTTGAATTAAGGGTTTGAGAAGAATTTGAAGAATTCTTCTACATTAAGGAGAAAAGGCAGAAGGGACTGCCAGGTGAGGTGTCAAAGGCAAGTCACAGTGCCCTACTTAGGTCAAGCTGGGTTTCAAAGACAGCAGAAATCTACCCCATGCCCATGCTTCTCTGAAGGGAATTTGCCAGGGCATGGATTGATTATTGAATATGAATATTTGACTATTTTTTCAATGGTGATTTTAAGTGTGAAAGTCTGTGGAAAAGAATCAAAGTGACAACTCCTAAACAACAGCTCATGGTCCAAGTTTCCCCAGTACTAGATGATTATATTATCTATCCAGAGCTTTACTCCCACTGATAGCAAACTTCCCAGACAGTCACCACTGACTACAATTAAAAAACAAACCATGCATATAACCAATTCCTACCAAAGCAAAACACAGCATGCGAGTACAATATGCCTCATCCAAATATACTTACACACGTTGAATTTTAACAAGGGAATAACGTTCTTTTCAGAACTACCTCAGAGGCTTTGAGAGATCCGTTTTCAAACACGATCTCTGCACACATCAGAAATTCAATCACTCAAAACAGACACAGCAAGCTGTGTCTCCACTGCGTCGGAGTCCTTGCACAGCCAGTGCGCAGCGAGGCGCCCAGCATGTCTGGATGCTCCCCAAACGCAGAAGGGACTCTGGATTGTCCTCCCAAGGTCCCATTTTTCAAAAGGGTGCTGCTTATTCAAAATAAAATAAAATAGAATAAAATAAAATCACAGAAAGAGGCATAAATAGTATTTACCCGCCGCTCAGTCCTTGAACCAGCCAACCTGCCGGCCAGCAGAATGAGCTGTTGACAAAACACAGCCTCTATTTAAGTCGCAGGCTCCGGGCAGCGGCGGAGAGGAGCCGCCGGTCTCTCCCGGCGCCCTCGGGGGAGGCTCTGCCCCGCTCCGCGCCCGCACCGGCTCCGACCGCGCCGCGCCCCCGCCCCCGCCCCCGCCCCCACCTGTCCCCAGCCCCGACCGAGTCCCGAGCCGCAGGACACCAGCGAGGCGAGCTTAGGGTCTCCGAAAATCCCCGCCGCCAGACACCCCCCTCCGCCCCTCCCGGCCGGCACCTCCCCGGGGCGGGCAGAGGGAGGGAGGGATGGAGGGAACATCCATCACTGCGCCCCTCGGGCCGCCCCCTCCCAGGTGCAAGCGGGTCCTGGCGCTCACCCGCCGCCGCCTCGCCGTGCCCTGTGGCGGCCGCATTCCGCGGGGTGCGGGGGCTGTGCGCGTTCCCGGCGGCCCAGCTCCGGCGGGCAGCAGTGCGCAGCACCGACAGGAAGGAGGGATGCAGCCGCGGAGGGAGGGAGGGAGGGAAGGAGGGAGGGAGTGAGTGAGGGATAGAGGAGCGGGGCTGGCGGGCTGCCCGCGGGCGGAGCCTGCGCTGTGCACCGCCCGCCGCCGCCCCCGGCCCTGCCCCGGGCACCGCCGGCTCCCGCCGCCTGGCCCGGCCGGGCCCTGTCGTTGCTGCAGCCCCGGTGCTGCCGGGTCGGAGCTGCCCAGGGCTGCAGGGCCCCGTTAGTCGAGTCGCCGGGGTGTGGTGGGGACTGAGCTGCTGAGGACACTCGGTGGCGTGGCTGGGTCCCCGGCGGGCTGTGGCGAGCGCCCTGCGGGGGAAGGTGAAGTCACGGATATGATCTGAGCCTTTCAGGTTCTCTCTGTGACACGGTCAGATATTATTCTTAGAAAAGTGTCTTGAATGCCTCCCGCGCTGCCAGCTCTCCAGGGTTTGACGCAGTGGGCCTAGCCCTCCAGACCCAGGCCCTTCTTGACTCATTTTATTTTTGTATTTGACTCTAGTTTTTGAGGTCTGGGGCTTGACCTCCAGCATTTCATGGAAGCCACAACAGTTGCATGCCAGCCTCTCTTTTAAATTAAACTTGAAATCTTCACAATCCCACAGTCTCAAGAGTCTAGCAATTAAAAAAAAATATGCCACGAGACCCATAAAATCAGTAGAGTTGGCAAGCTTGTGGCTCCTCTCTTGTGCCCGAGTCAACCACAGGAGAATGGGGAGAAAAAGTAACTGCTGGATTTTCCTTGCATTTTTCTGCCTAGGTTTTCCTGCTGTGGCTTCCAAGTTGCTGTAGATTGATTGTCTCAGAACCCGTATTACAGGGAACTGCATTGTATGAAAATCCTGGGCCAGACTTGTGTTCCATCTTGGATAAGTAGATGATTTCAGGTCCCCAAATCCACATTGTCCTGCTGTCCTGCATATAGCTTGGCTGGTCTAAGTGAATACAGTTTATTTTGTAGAGAAGAAATCTGCCCCCGTTTCCTCCTCTTTCCAGTGTTTTTGCTTGTGCAAACAGAATTGCATCTTATGAACCTTGTGGTTGGGTCATACATCAAGATATGTGACTTCAGATCTGTTCTGGCTCAAGGACACTCTTGACTTCAGACCTTGAACGCTGAGACTTGTCTATGGGTTGGCCTGCATCACCTCAAGAAGGATTGAGTCTCCTTATCCACATACCATTCTTGGATTTTTTTAAACATGATTTGAAGAAAAGCCCTAGGCTGTGAATCCCGAGCACAACGTGGTGTCTTCTCTTGATGCACATTGAAACACTCTTAACTCCACTGATGGACGGACTTTAAGAGAAGATCCTATTACGCATCTTCTATTTAGTAAGTTTAAGCAGTTGCCTTTTCAGCACATCAGTCAGCCTTTCACAATGCCAAATCTCTCACCCCTGAAAAGGTCTGCTGGATGGCTAATTCTGTTGTCTAGACTTCACTCCAGGCACAAAGAGGTTTGATATGCCAGTTACCTAAGAAAATCTTTCTATTTAGTTCCCATTCAAACCTAGAAGGCCTCCTACCCTATTTCCATGCAACAGCAGCCAGATCACAATGAAACTGGGAATACTCATGGCACCATGAAGCTTGGGGAGAAGGTGGACATTGCATTGTACACCCTTGTCCAAGAGAGGACTGCCTCTGCCTTTCTCCATTTCCAGATCTCACTAACTGAAGCCTGTTACCTTCCCTAGAGTCTGTGTCCAAGGCTCAGGAGATGCAGAATGCACATGTGCCGTGGATTACAGACCCACAGATGATACAAGGACTTTTTTTCAAAGGCATTGAAAACATTACATGAAATTGTATCACCTTTCTTTTTTACAGCTCCTGTTATTTCAACTTTAGTAAAACCTCACAGACATTGTACTTGTTAGAAAGCCCTATATATGGTACCATCATGTATATGGTGCCATCAGTAGTTGTGGAAGATTTGGAAAATTTTCTAGATCACAAACTCAAGCATTTTTACTGTTTTTTTCTTTTTAAATAGTAAACTAGCTTCCCTGTGATTTACAGACATCCCATACAGGAATTGGGGGTGTTTGCATTTTTTTTTAAGCAGGAAAACGTGATTGTGAAATTAGAAGAAGCTGCCAGGAGAAATCAGAGGTAGGGGTAGTTCATGAAGTTATTTTAAGATTTTGATATTGTATTGATGACTCAATTTTTAATGACTCAGTTGAAAGTTAAGAAACTTTTTAGATCTGATACTGTTTAAAACAAGACTATATAGCACAAGTTTCAAGGTGAGAAGACTACAAGTGGTTGGTATCAGTTATTTCTTTTTTATACAGTGAAATATGCTAATTTTAATATAAATATCCCCTAGACTAGGCAAAAGAATGGCCTAGTTACACCACTACTTCTGATCTGCAGGAAGTATGCTATCCATGCATCCAATCTAATCATGGCACCTTCCCCATAAAATATCATAGCTGCTCTACTTTATTATGAAATTTATCTGCACATAGGACATATATGCAGGCCATTTATTTTGCTTCCTGCCTTATCTCAGTTTTCCAGAAAACTGAAGGTCTGTAATGCACTGAAGGTCTGTAATGTGTCTTTATATACTCAGTGTAGGATCTTGTTGTTGATGTCAACAACAGCAGGGCTGTGCCTTTCAGCATTAATATTTTGGACAGTGAAAGAGGAAGGTTTTAATCTCTATGGAGAGTAGGCTAGCTTGAGTTTATCTTAGTCTGTCTCAGGGCTTAGTATTACTTAGAGAACAACAGATCTGCTGTCTAGGTCAGAAAAAAACTTCTTGAGGCATGTAAATTCCAAATGAAAGTGAGAAGCCCAGCTAGGACGTTTTCATTAATGAGAGTTTCCTGGAGCCATTTAGTCTTGTATTTAAGGGTGTGTTGGTTATTTATGGCAGGGAAAAGGAACGGATGTGTTGATGTTCTGGAACTTTTCCTTTGTGCATTGTTTCCCATTTCGCAGTTGTATTTGGCACCCACTTTCCTCCAGGCAATAAAGAATATTAAAGAACTTCCTTTGCTGAGAAGTTGTGCACGCATTTTACAAACCATACAGTTTAACCAGAAGTGTGAAAGGTAGTACTTCTACCAGCATTTACAAAAAACAGAGATTGTGAATATGTAGTAGTGCCAGCAAAGGTCTGCCAATGGTTGATTTTATGGACTATCTATTCCTGTTTTCTTAGAAAAAAAAAGGATTATATAATAGAAACAACAAAGCAAATTTTGTTCTGACTGAATGTATTCAGGAAAGCCAATAACAAAACTCACATGGGCTGTGATAAACGCAGGAGTAACCTCCGTTCATGCCACGAATAACCTTGAGTACTGTGGATAGTGCAAGTATTTTGGTACTCGCAAAACAACTGTTCTTTCCTAAAAAGTCTCAGTGGAAGCATCCCTGTGTTGTCAAGTTGGTGCAGAGCTTTTCTTTGAGATGAGGTTGCTGACTCCAGACAAATAAACTCTTGGTAATTAATATTTTTCAAATACAGAGAATTTTCTTCATCATTAGGGACCTATGCTGGTGAACTCAGGGACAGGTTGGCAATATATTGCTAAAGGGCTTCAAAAACTTGCCTGGTCTCCCTCATCTGAAGGAAAACCGTGCTGTCTATTGTGGTTTTTGCATTTGCAGGGAGAAGCGATGAAGGACTTTGATCTACTGACCTGAACTAACTTTGATAGTGCCATGAATTTAAAAAGAAATGGAAAGAAAAACACTACTTGCCAAAACCAATTAAATTTAAGGCACTTGCAATCCTTCCACTGGGAAAAAACGTACCTCAGATGCCTGGGAAATGCATGATATTGAAATACTGGATTCACTACCACTAATAAGACTCTTATGGTCAACAGTGAAGGTAAAGCTTCTCCCAGGCAGAACAGAGATGATAGGAGATGGATTGCATTGCCACACATTGCCAAGTGTTAAGATATTTGTGTCTGACCAGGGTCATTTGTCTGTAAAACAGAGGACAAGGGGTACCAACTCTTAAGTCTTCATAAAGTGCGTTGGGTCTGTCTTGACTGGCAACAACAAACAATTCTTTTGAACAGGCCTTTTATATCTTCCTGAAACAAGTAGTTGTTATGTAATGATTTTGGTTCTTACCTTTCCTTGCCTTACAGAACCTTTGGAAAAATTTCTCTCTGTTGCCTTTTTTTGCTTATTTTCACATCTTTATGGCTACTGTTTGTCTTCGTCTTGGGAAGATGTTATCTGAGGCCATATTATCAGACATGGTTTTGGAGGGGTGACAAGTTGCCTATGCTATGGTTATTTAGAGCAAGGGAACTGAACTTTTGGTCTTGTCTTATGATCTTGATGTAAACAGCACACTCCTCACCATTCCTTGATTTGACTGCAATCGTTCATGACCATCATGTCCATTAATGCTCCTTCTTTCCACCCTTGCTCTAGTGTGACTTCTGATGCTACCACAAGCAGGGATTTTCATTTGTATTTCATTCAGATGAGTCTTAATATCTCAGTTACAAATGTCTACAGTAGCTACAGTGAACTAATGCCTGAAATGGGACTTGCTGCTAAAGATCCTCTGCTAAAACAATCTGCATGTTGTAAACTGATTAACAGCTGCAGGCCCATTTTTCAACCTAGGCACTTGTGCCATCCCACAGGTGATTAAACTGGCAGTGTAAAGGGCAGCACATGCTTAATCATCATGTGATGGATACATCACATTGCTAAGTCTTATACAGTACCATGAGAGGTCAGTCTTTGAGACAGTGAAATAAGATACAGAATAGTTCTTGGAAAGAAATGAAGCTAAATACACATTTCTGAAGAAACACCAACAAATGGTAACAAACCTGCTGATTGTGGAAGAGTTAGTGGAATCAGTCCTAGAACTAAGTCTGACTCATGGATATGAAGCTGAAGAGGCTTATTTTGTACCATAGTGGAAGAGCCAAATTGCATCACAAAAAAGAGAATTTCCAAGAGTCAGAAACTCATTTGTTTTTGTAATAGCCACAAAAGCATGGAAATCTGAAAATAAAAGATACTGCGAACATCTTGAGCATTCATATGCTTATAATATTGCAAGGCCCTCCATTGGCTCCCCAGCATCAGTGTATCACATTCAAACGTACTGCCCTATTCTATGCAACTTTCAACTATGCTCCTTATTTCACAGCTCTTGCCACTGCTGTGTTGGCTCTTTCCAATGCAGTGCCATTCCCGTCAGTTACACTTCTCTGATCACTAATTTATCAGCTAGATATTGCCGTGCTTTATCTATTTCTAAGAGATCTCACCAAGAAATGTCCCCTGTATTACAGGGCTTAGTAAGTTGTTGCTTCAGATTTTCTGTGCATCCGTCCAAGGCCTGAACATGTCTGATGAATGTTGGATGAATCTTAAGTACCCTAAGCTGTTATGAACTTCACATGCACTCCAGAGCTGATCTCCACATCAGCAGGAGCCATTCAACCAGAATTCATGTAACTCAAGCTGAGCTGTCAGTTTCAGTGAATCCTGAATAAGTGGCTAGAATTTTCAGAGTTCTCACTGCACAAAGTTTCCAGGCAGCAATACCCTCTCTCCCCACTGAACTGTATCCAAGGAATGAAATTACTTCTCCCATACTATCCCTGGGCAGAGCTGTTAGCCCACTCATTGCTTGGAAGCAAATTTCTGTGCATCAGCATAGAAGCAGCAAGACAATGACAGCTCAGATAAGAGAGGAGGTGGACATATAACAAATGCTTTTCAGGAGCATACGAAGTTCTGTATTTACATGGTTCATAGCATTCCTCCTGTCAGTCTTTCCATCTCATTTTACATATGTGAATTTCAATACTGCTTAACACACTGCTTCAGAGATTGGGATGCTATAGTATTAAACAATATGCAAATAAAATACATCAAGGTGTGGCCTTGGAGTATATGATGGGCAAATCCAGCTATTAGAAGCAACTTTGTCCTTTCTGGGCCTGACTGTAGAAATATTGTTTTTGGGTGTTTTTCGTTTACCTTGGTTAACCACAGTTCTCTTGTAGGCTGATAAAAGATCTCTCTTTATACACAAACAGAAATGCTAAGTCCAGTAAAGCAGATAATTCTAGCATATTTGGAAGTCAGGTTGAAAGACGTTTTCATAAAAGCAGGTGATTGTTTGCATGAGGTTAAATATTGCAGCAAATTCTGTATCCACTCCAGGAGTTTCCATCAAGGTGCACCTATTTTTGTCCTCTGTTTGGCTTTTGTTTTTATACAAAAATGTGTCTACCAACAACATAGTATCCTTACATCCTCCCTTCTGGTGTAACAAGCACTTTTGCTTTCAGTAGTTTGAAGACTGTTGGCAATCTTAATTTGCCTTTGCACAAGCCTGGTAAAGCCAAAGGAGCTGCCCACAGAGGGCATGATTTGTTTTACCATCGGGGCTGTAAATTTAAGTTTCTTCGAGCAGAAAACAATTTTCTGTAAAACACTTTTTAGAACACGTATGGGGTCACAGGAGATGCAGAGAACAATCATCCTGGTGTCACAGAACCTCATTTGTCAGCACTGAGCTGAAACGGATTCACATTCACACTTGTCTCTATTCTGTGCTCCCTGCACACCTGGGAGGCTGCACAGCACATTCTTGAGACAGATTTTGTGAGTGCATGAGGCACAAGCTGAATTAGTGCATGTATTAGCCTAGATGAGGTTTGGCAGGTACTTTTCATGAGTATGAACTTCAGCCTCCATCAAGTCTCTTACTCTGTGATTCTAGAGGATCCTGTACTGTGTTAATATAAATCTTGCATACATCCACACAGTAAGGCAGATCGAGGAAACAATTCCTTTTTGGTTTGGTGGTTGTTTTCTTTTTTTAAATTAACCTCCCCTCAAGGTATTTTTTAACTGAATAGTTTCCCTACTGTGAGTTACACTGAATACAAATATTGAGCCACTGGAAGGCTGGTAGGAGGTAGGAATAAACAGGAATAAACAGCTAAGGGCAAAGTTTAAAGGGCTATAGGGCTGGACTAGACATCCAAGGGGGAGCACTCCTACTGTATGTCAAACCACAGTCCTGGGCTCTAGGCTGTCCTTAATCTGGTAGATGTGGTGAGTTCAACCTTCAGCTATGTGCCTTAGCCACTGTACTGGAGTATTTCAGGCATAGTTGGGGACTCAAACACACTTGCAATAGCCAGGATGAACTGACAGTAGAAACCTGAGGGAAAAGAGGGAATTCGCCTTCTGTGCGTTGTCTGAAGCAACACAGTGACAGTTGTGGGAGCTGAGCTGTGTCCCTAATTCCAAAGATCATCTGGACTCTGCTCTTTGTGAGCCCACATTTTAGCATGAGAGGAACACTCAGACTCCCCAAAACTCTATAACCATGTCATTTGGATATCCACTGGAACAAGGAAACTATCTTCCCTGGGAGGAATATCTGGCTTTCAGGAGAACATTCTTGCAAGAAGCTTTTATTAGGCTCCTAATTGCAATTTTAGAGGTACTTCAGTGAAGCCCCAGTAAGGGTGTTTGGATTTGGCATGCTAGCTGTTGCAATCTCCAAGTGCTGAAGGCCTCTTCAGCCTGTGCCTTTTCCCTGTTTTATACCTGGTGCTTCTATGGAATTCAGACTGGAGCAGAACACGCATAAATTATGAGCACTGCAGCACTCAGCATTTTGATGTTCCTCATACTTGGGCAGGCTGCTAGTTCTTCACTTACAGGAAAATTGTGAACTTTAAAGTCAAGGCCCTGACACACTCTTTGCTGAACCTAAAATATATAACAAATCCATATAGGCATCTAGTGAACAGGGGAAAAGGTTCACAGGAAGCAACCTGCTGAGCCAAAAGGAAATTCCTGTTGTTTCATTTGTTTTCTCAGTTTTTGCTTTCCTACACAGCTCTGTAAGCTGAGGTTTTGTTGCCTCACATTTTTTAATGCGCAGCAATTCCACCATGCCTTGTTCCAGATCCCTGGCCTCACATGCAAGTCTTCCCTCTCTTGCCTGTAATTAGGCAAAATGATGCCAAAGAAGACTGAAAGTCTCAATCTGTAAGATGAAGAATATAGACACTGCGTGAAGGCACTTTAAGATAGAGCCTCTCCTGACTTTGAACCTGATGGCCTTAACATTGATCTTTTGTGTTCCATCTTGCATTACCTACTCAACAGTACTACTCAGGGCTCCCCAGCTGGCATCTGTGGCCCTGAAACCCTCTCTTGGATTTAAACACCAGGGAAATTTCTTTTTCTGTAGACTCACGAGAGAAACAACAAATGCCATCATATATGTACATACAGGCTTTAAAGGATTGTCTGGGAAGTGGAAGAGATGGGGTTCAATGGGCAAGGATGCTCCAAAGGCTGTTTTCGTTGCCCGCAGGGTGCTCTGGCCACCTCCTTAGGCCAGAGGGCGCTGTCCACTCTGATTTTAAGCATGACCTTGTGGGGATATTGTGGAGGCAGAAAAGGCTGGAGCAGGAGTGTGCGGAGAGTAGTGCCGGGGTAGAGAGCAGGAGGAGCAAACTTCTGGTCCCTGCTCCAGGGCATGCTTTTTTTGGTTGTATTCAGGTGCAGAAGCCATGCATTTTTCACACACAACAGTGAGGCTTTCTGAGGAAGTTGGGAAGAAATTTGTATTTACCCATGACAGTCACACTATGATTCACCCTGTCCCGTATTATAAGCAGCAACCTTGACAACTGTCTTGTGCAATCCTACCGCTTTCCCGGACTTCACGGGAACACAACTCTTTGTGTTGAGCTACTTGAGAATAGCCTGACTCCTCCCACCCGCCGGAGAGAAAGCCTGGGCAGAAAGACTTGCTGAAGTTCCCGCTTCTACAGTTTACCATAAGCTGTGCCAGTAACAAGCTTTTCTCTGGGGTCCAAGTGGCAAAAACTTGTCCCTTGCTTTCCACATTCAGAGGAGGCAGGAGTTACAGCCATTGGTATGTGCCAAACAAAGCTTTGCAGCAGTGAGAAAAAGTGACTCTCGGGAATTAAGTGCTGGTTATACTGTTTTGAGCTGGGAGTACAGAGCAGCACTGTCCTGCAGCGATACCAGAGCAAGCATCTCACAGCTCCCATGCACACAGCTCCAGAGCGAGATTCTGGTATTAGAAGATAACCTTATGTGCTCCACAGATGACAGTGGTTGCATAAATCATTGCTTTTTTTGGCAAGAAGTGGTTGCCAGAGAGACTGCAAGCTGCTGTTATTATTATATTTGGATGTGAAGTCTGTCCTGGTAGTGAAGCTGGCTCTGACTTCAGAAAGAGGGAGTGTACCAAAGGCTTCGGGGAGAATTTGTACCGGTTCACCTGTGGGATGGGTTCCCACAGCTGGTAAGAAGTAGTACAAAAATAAGGTCTGCTTCCAATGGCAGCTACTCAGCACAGTCTCAGACCAACCCAGAAACAAGCATTTCAGTTTTAGAAGAGAAAATCTGGGGAAAAGTCTGACCTCAAACATTAAAAAATGTCTTGCTACAGCTCTGCAAATGCTTTTGACTCTCTATCTCCTTATTCTGGTTAGTTTTTTTTTTTTTTTTTTTTTTTTTTTTTTTTTTTTTTTTTTTTTTTTTGTTCTCCCTTCTCCTCTCCTTTGCTCTTTTGTTTATTATTCTGAAACTTGTTAAACATTACTCCAGCACTTTCTCATGGAGGGCTACAGTCTGTGGCTCCAAGTATCACAGAAATTTCCAGAGAACTAGCCCTCATTGCATACTGCAGCATTCACTGGTCAAATGTGATGCTACTCTAACCTTTCAAGATAAACCACAAGCTGCAGAACCAACCCACTAAACAACCTCCTAGAGATGGCTTAAATTTTCTCTTTTAATTGCAGCACTGTACCGAGAAATAACTTTCACAGGAAATCTCTGTACTGGAAACAAATGGGAAGCATGGGACTCTAAAGATTAGAAAGGAAGGGTTATCTTTGTGTTTAGCTAGTCGTTTGCAGCTTCCAGCAGTTTGAAAAGATAAAGCTATGTAACTGTTAAGTTTTATTAAAGGACATAAGCCAGCTCCATATTTATTAGCATGAATGTTTAATATCAAATCTGGCTTGGCAAAGTGAGCACGAATCCCTTCTCTTTGGTGTGTGCAGGAGGAGATCAAGCCTGTGCAAACCTCTACTGTCAGTTCTAGAGAGAAAAGAGTTGAACTCTCTACCATAAGACCTGTGCCCTCACAAAGCTCTTTCTGAAAAAGAAATGGAGCAGAGAGGATGACTGTAGTGACATTATCATTAGAAAGATTGATACTTTACCGCTATGACTCATTCTTTCCCCATAATTTTATTCCTAAAAGCGAATTAATGATGTTTAAAGGATGGGTGTTAATACTTGCTCTTGCAAACAAATGTAATTAACACAATTTGTGATTTTGCAGTTTTGCTTTTGAAATTAATGCAACACTGAATAATCTTTACAACTTTCAAAACTGATACATTTTGGTTTTTCTTGAGGAATGATTTTGTGCATGAAAACTTCTTTTTTTAGGCAAAACATTGGGCAGCTCCTGAATAATCTTCATAAATTAGTATTAATTGCTGACTAATCTATGTGCAATCAATATCCAAATTGCATGTCACTTTTTTAATAAAAATTAGTTTTTCATTTGTTCCAGGCTGGTACATTTTCTGTATTCTTTTGATTTATTGTTATAAACTTATTCAGTTTGGTTTTACAAAACTCAGAGAGTCAACAAATACTCTATCAAGGGAGTATAATCCACAGATTTTTACTTTTCCAGTCTATGTTTTTTGTGATCTTCAAAATCTATTTAGGCCTAATCAGGTATGAAGAGTGAATCTATAGCATCTAAAATAATCCAAAATTATTTAGATAAGGAAGAATCTGTGGCATCCCATGAGCAGAAAAGGACCTCCATTACACTATTTTTATATGACTATTTATCCAGCAAAATCTGAGGTCCTGATGGCTTCTGAAAAGCAAGAGAAGTTGTGCAGATCCACACCTAGGGAAAAGAAAGCAAGTAGAGCTGCCTTAGGCATCAGCAGTCTCTACCTCCCTGATGCTCTCTGGAGTGTGATCCTCTTGACATGATTTTGATGACAGGAGCTTGGAATTACTACAAAGCACATCTTTTGGCATTGATCTCTCAGGTTTGCAAAAGACATGTAAAAGACTGTCTTCTTTGTTTCCAAGTGAAGTCACAGGACTGTTTTGGGGTATTCCAGTATCCTTAAGACATTTAACCATTTTCCCACTGCTTCAGAATATCAGAACTGAAACCCAAATTTGTCCAGGGAATATGTGAATCTTATGGTATTTTGTGAAAAAAACCAGCAGAAAGTAGTTTAAACCAAGATATGTTTTCTATACACCAAACTCTTGTCAGGAGGATCCTTCTGATACATATTTATGAAGGTCTGTGTAGCCAAAAAACAAATTAATAAGCAGGAAGAGAAAGTAGCATGGAAATAGCAGATGTCACTGCAGAAGCACTTGTCATGAGCAATAGAAAGTGAGATGAGAGATCCTGTGCGTTCTGGCTGAAAACAGGCACTTACAAGCAGTGGAAGAGAATCCAGCTCTTAGAGGCTGATGTGCTCAGGGATCCAGGCTTACTAGGTTTGTTGCAAGTAAACTAGAATACATCACAAAAGGTCTGACTGTCACTGCATTCTTCTCTGAATATGAATCATCTACAACAGCCTGCATTTTGTTAGTTGCTCAAATGAAATGGGGGACACAAGAGGAAGTATTACTTGTAAGGTTCATAAAAAACTACTCACAATGATAGAATATGTGCATTGCAGGAATATCCTAGATATAAAATATAACTCATGGCTAGGCTTCGTGAAGGAAGATTTGGGGAAGGCTCTACCCGCGTTTGTTACCAGCGCGCTGGTGGCTAAAAAGGCCAATACGAGATAGAAACATTTGGTTACAAAGTATAACTACTGAATACTAAAAAGGTGCTCAATGTCCAAAGTTACGTTTCACTTTTTTCCGGAATGGTTACTACCATAGCCTAAAGAGCAGGCAACCAACCTGAAAACTTAAATACAGTGTCCAGTCTTCATCTACAGAAAAGTCTTGTATAAGTATGAAGATTTGAAGTGGTTTGGGGTTTACCCTGCTTCACTTAAACGATTTAGAAGTGTCAGCATATATGCCATGAGAAATAATTTTCACAGGTGGTTTCTGTATTAGAAACTAGTGGAAAGCATGGGGCTCTAGTGGTTAAGTGTAAAGGTGGAAGATTACTCTGAGGACAATGGCCAGAGATTTACAAACCCAGTGGTTACCAAATTCTGGCATGTTTTTGTCACTGAGCATAGCCAAACAGGCATAATCACTGTAAAGACAAGGAGATAAATTTTAAAGGTGGTGGGTACCCGCTGCTGATATTTGTTTCTGCAGGCAAAAACCAGTAGTTCTGGGTTAAGATCCTCCCTCTGAGGATCGTAATGTGGAAATGGTTGCATGAGAAAACTAAGTGAGAAGAAACAGAGAGAGAACAAAAGAGGAGCAAAACCACCCAAACGCACCTGTCACCAAGTTCTGCATACAATCCCTCTCATATGGGAACAAGGAACGTGTATTTTTAATTACTCTAAAAACATAATTTAATGTCCCTATTCTGTTACAGAAACTGTGCAGATCTTGATGAACTTCTGGAAATTTCAGTGCAAAATGCAGGCTAAAAATCATTTATAAGAATGAGCTGATGTGCTTTGGTCACCTTTTTTATTTTTTCAGCAGTAATCCTTTTCTTTATGTCTTCTGCTTGTGAATTTTTAAGAACATATTACCGCTGACTTATCCTGAGAAACATAACTTTATTGTGACAGACTTGAGCATTCAGCATTCAGTGAGCCCATGTGCTTTTCATTGGAGTCAAGTATAGAAATGCACTGGTGATCTTCATAGATGAAGGCTTAGAATACGATAGGAAGGTTTGAGTCATTTTAGATTTAGTAACACAAACAGATGTTAGTTTGAGTGCCTGAAAAGCCACATGTGGAGATAAGCAAAAAGAAGCCTTTTAAAGACACTCATATCATACATGAAGAGTATCAGCAAGATTTTTTATGATCAAAGATTTATTAAATGATGTTTATGATATTTCTTTACTCTTAAAAATAGAAGTGTAGAGCACATTTTGCAAAATCTATCAACTCACAAAGAAATTACAATGCAAACATGATCTTGAACTCATGAGGGGATGAAAAACCTTTTCTGAAGTCCAAAATCTCAAGTTGCTCAAAGTTCATTTGTTTGATGATGCCTACAGCGGTACATCTAATACAAGAGGGAAGCTTCTGAGGAAGCCTGAGTATATTCAAAAGCTTCCAAATGATTCCAGTAAAAGTCCTTGTACAGAAAGTTCCAGCTCACTTCTTGTTTACTTGGTTAGATGCTGTAGAGGAGTCACATAGGATTTCCCTAACAAATCTCATGTTCTCATATTGCAGCATCTTTGAGCCAAATGCATAGAAAACCTCGAGTAACCTTTTCTTCCTCTATATACACAGGGAGAAATAATCTGTTTTCAACATTGTTGGCCTCTGCATTACATAGATAATGGCCAAATAATGACTTATTTCAGCGTATTTCCTCCTGCACTCTAAACAGCATCTGTATAATTTTCTGTCAGTCTTATCCTTAACAGACAGTACTTTGTAAGTAAGAGAGTCATCATGTAGTAACATTGTATGAATGTAGGTTTACAGTTTTGAATATTAGCTCGCAGGAAATTACTCTGTTCCAGATGCCGTGAGCTATTTTCCCGTGCCTACTGACAGATAAACAGAACTGAGGCTAGAACAGACTTTGAACGAGATTTTGGAAAGTCCAGCTTCCAATATCTGCTTCTTTCTTAGGCACTTCAAAGTCACACATTGCCTCACCCTTGAACATTTGGCTTTCATAACTAATTCTCTGAGCACTGAGTGCAAGGAACTGCCTTAGGTCAGTGTTCTCATTGCAAAAGATACCTAAAGATAGCCAACACAAAACAAGAAAAACACGGATTTCTCCAGATCCCTACTAAAAAAAAGGGAGATTATGAGAATGACATTTTAAATGTTTTAAGTTGAGTACTAATCAAGAGCAGGGGAGATCTGAATACTAACCCCTGCTCCAAGGACTGTGCATGCACTGAATTCAGTTACTGTTCCACATAAATAGCCCTCTAAGCATGACCAGAAACCAGGTTTCCATTAGTCTATGAAAGTGCTTCAATTACTGCTGTCTTTTTCCTGCTTGATAAGACCTGAAATCTTTCTACAGAGTGACTTGGCTTTCACAGAAGGGGTAAAAAAAAAAAAGACATCTATTGCTTGTGTCATGCACAATGTTTCAGGAATTACCTGCCTCATGTATATACAGTTCCCTGCCAAATGTGTAGAACATTTTACATCACTATTTTCTTTTCAGTCTGCACAAGAGAGAGCTGTACTTACACTTTGAAGTAACTATGGCACTGGAAATATAATGTATACTCTGAATAATCCCAACTAAAAAATGCTGAAATATAACTTTCAGTTCGCACTGTCTTGTTGAGTTGTGCAGAAAAATTTATACAGGCTTCCCTGCAATATCTGGAAAAGGTTTTCATTCCCCTTGTAAAGAGAAGGGATAACACACTGATGGCTCAGGCAATTAGGTGAGAATCTGATGAGAATTTCCACTGATGTTTACAGGCACCAGATTTTTTATTACACTTTTTATTCATTTTCATTGCTATCATTCTGACAAACAAGTTCATATCATCACACGTAAAGCAAAACCCACTTAAGTGTAATTTATTCTTTTTAGAAGGCTATTATAGTAGATTTTTTGTTTTCTTCTTTTTATGCAGAGTAACTCAGAAAATATTTTATGTAATGATGGCTTTCTCATCAGTCTGCTTCCACAGAAGGCATTGACACCAGACTGACACCAATAAAATATGTCTTTAAGAACAGCAACAATTCTCTTCAGGATTTCATGTTAATTCCAAAGACTTTGTTCAAATCTTCATCATGGAAAAGCTCCCTTTGAATCCAGTAAGCTTTAGATAAACTGCTTGGACTCCGAGGCCAGAAATCTTTCTTCACTAATATAGATATATTAATTTGGATAAGTACCTGCATAGTAAGTGTGATGTGTTCGCAGTAGGTGACAAAAGTTGCACAAAGAGAAATTTTAGTGATTCATTGATGATAACAGTCTGTGGCCATGGCTCCCACTAGGGCTCAGGGTTGTCTGGTAAAAATGAGGCAACTAATTTTTATTAAATAAATGAAATAATATCTACTCCATCATTTTGTATCTTGAAATACAACCAAAATAGAAGCTCTAAACTATAAAAGCAACTGTTCTGTGAAATATTCCTTCTCTTCAAAGGGTACTTTGCAGCCCAGGTCCATAGTTCAGACACTTATTTCCAAGGTGATCTGTGTGCAAGCTTTTCAGCAGTAAACATCCTTCCCACATTTGTACAGCACTGAAGAGTTAATGTCTTCAGTGACTTTTTCATTTTTGCAAAGCATAAACTTTGCAAAAACACAGCATTTTGTTTAAAGGATGTGCTTAGTTGCCCTAACCAACAGAAATTAAAGGTTTTGGAAATCATGTCAAGCTCACTGTATAGACTGTGCGCAAACTTTGTGGTTACTTTTTTGTCCCTGGTGACTCAGCCCAAGTTGGTTTTGTATTCTTAAAATAGGGATTTAACTTCATTTCAGCTTTTATAGTCACATTAGATGCATTCTGTCTTGAAATCTGAAAGATATTTGTAAAATAATTTCTCTTCCCTCTGTGCCTCCAACTCTTTCCAGAAGGCATTAGTGTATCTTTTGCTTATGTTTTCAATTGTAGATAGAACTTAGCAGAAAGCTAAGTTAAAAATAATTCTTTTATAAAATCATTTAGAGGAGGGAAATACCCTTCTCTAGATTTCCAAGGTGACACTTTCTTCAGTGGTTCCATGAAATAATACAGAATAAAGGGTTTGGTAATCCATAGTGATTAGCTGTGTTGGAGTGGACAAGGACAGTTTATACATTCCTGCTTTAGATACATTGGGAAGCATCCTTAAGCATGAGCATCCAAAACTTACTCATGCTCTTCAATGAAAAAAATTCCCATTTGTCCCAATTTCAGGAATGTGGCATGATTGTATTAGGAAAACTTCAATGTAACTTCTTTTGTAATAGTTCATATTGCTACTGAGGTATCATTTGGCTCCAGGGATAATGTTTTAAATGCAGGAACCAGGATCATTATTATTCTCTGCTGTGTATTTCAGGGCAGCAGTATGTGTATTCTCAAGTGCTTAGGCAAAAAGATAGAGTCTCCAGAAAATAAGTGGGAAAGATTTTTTCCTTCATAATGGCGGTTAAATCTGTCTTGAAACCCACAGGCTGCTTGATAATTCCGGGCAGATGAGCTCCTCACGCAGGTTCTGCAGCGTTTTACAAATGAGCAGTGAGATACATCTCAGTTTTTGTTGTTACTTTCAATACCGTGTGTGTGGCCAGCCCAGCAGTACAGTGTGGATGATAAGCACCTACAGCCCAGCTCACTTTTGCCTCAGAGGCACCGGCATTAGCGGCAGCCGGACATTCCCCACATCTCTTTGGACTCATGGAATATGTTCAAACTTCTGTTTAAGCTGAAGTAGAACCGCTTAAAAGATAAGGCTCCTCTTTTGTTTATTTTGAGACCTAGATGAGTAAACTCAGGAATGATGTAAATGGTGATATGGCTTACAGTTTGGTTTGCTCACCATTTGGCAGACCATAATCGCAATGTACTCGTCTGTTACACGCCTGTCTCTTATTGCATGTGGGTACGCCTGCAAGGCGCGAGGCTCTGCTGGTGGTCCACTTCATTCTCACATACTTGCTTCCTTATCCGCTTCATGGCTTTAGAAAACATAATGACTCATGACTTCTTAATTTGCCCCAAACTCCTTCTGTTTGTTCATGTTTTTCGTGTAGCTGGTCATGTGTATTAAGAACATAGTTTCAACTTAGTGTTTCCACTTTGCTTCCTTTTGATTGACCAGCCTCAAACAGCAGTGGAAGGACTTTACCCAGATGCTTCTTGGACTGTCTTGTGTCATTCTAACCACACACTTTGACCACAGAAGCTATGGAGACTAATTTGCTATTCATGTTTTTTATTGACCCCCCCTATCATTCATAATTAAATCTTACCCGCACATCCCTGAACAGTATTTTATTTTTGAAGTTATTTAGTTTGTTTGTCCTTTTGGTAAATGACCAAGTGTCACTTCTGTGTAAAACAAAATACATTAAAAATTGTCTGGTATATCCTGAACTCTGGTCTTCTGATTTTAAAGAAGAAACACATGTTCCTAATACATTTACCTCTTCAGACTGGTTTTAATATCAGTGTTCTCACTGAAATTCTGATTGTCAGTGCTCTGAGGTACTTCAGCTACCAATGTTTTGGTATCTACAGTTATCAGCTGCAGAGAAGCTTGTCTAAAATACTCTTTTCAGATTAAAGACAATAGTTGGATTTATCTTGATTTATCTTAAGTCTCATTTTTCTTTTTACTTCCTTAAGTGTCCAATTATCATTTGTATGTTATTTTCTTTCTTCTACAAGCACTAAAATTACTAGTAGCATCAGAGGGAACTGGTGAAGATCACCCAATTTTCCCTTCTCCAGAAAATTTTATAGCTGTGCTGTGACACCCAGGACATCTTAAGAAAACATAACAAAGTCAGTCTTTCTGTGTGCTCCCATTCCTGTTTTCCAGAAACCACATTGCTACCCAGCTGTTCTATCTTCTGTGTAAGGGATGGGTATATACAATGTCAAAAATGGGAACTTATAAAACATAATGAGCAGGAAGTTTTGTGATACTTATTATTATTTATTTCAAAACTTATTAAAAAATGCTGGATAAAAACTATTTGCAGTCTAAAAAAGTCAGTTTGCATAGTCTTTAAGCTATCCTATCCCACTATCCCACACAGTCTTTTCCATCATCTCTCTAGTTTCAGTAATGCAGTTCTAAAATTCCCCAAATTTTGATCTTTGTTCTTGCTGACAGTTCAAACTCCCTTTTAAATCTCTTATGTTTATCTTCCTCAAACAGCTCAGCTATCTGTAACATCTCTATAGTAAGAAAGTCATTAAAGACCTCCCTTCCTCCCTCTGTCCCTAACTGCATTCTTGCTATCATACTTACAGTTGATCTTCTTGTCTCCATGTGTTGTAGCTCTCATAAAATACTCCCATATTATATGAATTTTCCTCTTACTCCTTTTGGACCAGCCTGGGAGTTGTATTCTCATTGTTGCATGCCTGTCTCCAGTTATTTTCCTATGAGATCTTTCAATGCTCCTTTGCCCTTACACTTAGAATTCTCCTAAGTTACCTCCTTTGATTCAGTCTACCGTCATATCTCCTGAAGACCATTTTTGATTCCTATCTACTCCAGTTTGTCTTACAGATACCTCCAGGATGCTGTGTTATATCTGTAACTTGTCTACTGATTTTTCTTGTCACTTTTATGGTATCACTCTCTGATCAACTCTTATGCTTCCGATCTTTGGCTTGCCTCTTGAAACCAAATGCACAATTTGATTACTAGCAACAGCTTGGTAGATAAATGGATATGCTTGAGAACATTTTTATTAAGAACATTTCTATACCAGTCAACTGTAACAAAACCAATTAATCTTATGTTATTGTTAATTGTTACACAATTAACATTAGATCCTCTCACTGTCTTCCACATCTTCCTTTGCTACTTTCATACTGGGGCCATCCACCATAATTTGGCACCACACTTTGCAATAATCTTGAAGACTATTACCACAATCAGTGCAGAATTAATCTTACAAGTTGTTAGGTATTTCTTTGATGGGAACACATTTTTACATTCCTAATGTTCTGGATGCTCCACTGGTTTGAAATACAGTTAGTTTTCTTGGTTTTTCCTTCAAAGCTATAAAAGTTGAGAATATTGTATTAGTGAATTGATAATATATCAGTTCAGATATGGAGAGGCATAATCTCATTCTCCTTGACTTTATTCCTTTTTTTGACCCTTATTGCTAGGAAAAACAGTGACATTCCTTCCTAAGAAGTCGTGGACATCTTTCCCTCCATTTGGTAGATCCTTTAAGGACCACCTCCGAATGATGTCTCTCTTTTCATGGCCATGGCACCACTCACCATGAAGTTTATTTCAATTAAACTGTCGATTGTCTTATTTGAGTAAACAAGCATGGATTTCATAAACTTCATTAACAAGAAATCCCATGCATGTCATTCCATATTTGATGCACCAGAGTTTGGAGCACTCCTACCCTGGGAACAATGTTCCTTGTATGCCTGGTTAGGATTACTGTGCAGCAGAGGATATTTCTTGCAGCTCAGAATGGAACAGTAAATCTAAGCTTCAAAGGTACCTAAAGAACAAAGGCCATAATTCACAGAGAATTTGAGCACCTATGTCCTTGTTCTCCTTGAAAATTACAGCCCAAACACAGTACTGAATGCATCTGTCAGAGACCTTGAGACATCTCACAGAAGATACATTTTCATGCTCTTTTCTGTCAGCACTTATTATGTCAGAATAAGAAAGAGGCACATTGTCTTTTACAGCAGATGTAACTCCAATATTCCTTTTTCTTAGTAAAATCAATTGAAATTGTTTAGGCAAGAGACAGCATGCTCTCAACAATGTCACGTCTAGAAGTCTGTGGGAATTCCTGTAAAGCAAAAAAATCCCTATGTGGCCTGTTAAGCAAAAAGAGCATGAATGCCCTTTCTCTGGGTATCTTTCTGTATATCTGTCTGACTATGCATATCTGCATGGTAATATTGCCACTGTAGGTCTAATTTAACTTATAAAAGGAAACCGTGACTTAGAATTTCTCCTAAGAATGTTTTCATCTCAAATTTCCTTGTTTGTATTACTAGAGTACAGCCATATTTTCCTGCTATTGAGATGCCAGGATCATAGCTACAATGGAGTAGGAAGTGAAGCAATGTGAAGTCAAATCAGGCTGCTTGTAAAGGACTGATTCAGCAAATTATATAAGCAAATTTTAACTACAGTGGCTATTTAGCTTCTCTGTTGAACACAGATGGATTTAAGAATAGAGTTAAACGATAGCTTTATTCTGAAATGCTCTGTTGAGTCATTATCTCAAAACTGATAATGGTTCTCTGCAATATAGAAGACTTTACAAAGTTCTGCTACAGAGCACTCAGTAGCCTGAACCAAGTTACACCCCAAAGTTGCACATGAAGAGCTTCTCCATTTGTTTGTCTCCCAGGCTTGAACTGCAGAGGATATTCAAGTGTTTCCTTGGCTCAAATCCTGAACTGCCCAACTGTGAAGAGTTTGGCAAGACTGCTACAGGTAAAAGCAAACAGAGATGGGGTATACAGGCTGGTATTAGCAAGAGGGCAGCAGAAGGAAGAGCAGCTGTCTCAAAAACACTTTACCTGACATGCCAACATCCTGAAGTACACAGAAAACATACTTTACTCACATTCTGCTATATAAAAGCTTTCAGAGTTTAAAGGAGAGAAAAAAGTGAAACTGAGGAAAATTCTGAAACGGGTAAGTACTCGGGATGCTTCCTATGCCATTTTAATAGGTGCATTTCTAATGGATTCTTATTGGAAATTATTATACTGTAATAGAACCACAGGATATACTTGATTGCAAATCTGGCCTCTGTAGTTTAAGAATCATTTCTATAGGGCAACAGGCAAGTAGAGAAAAAGAGCAAGACACTAGCATGGAAATTAGGTCTTGGCTCTGTTTTACATGCTTCCACAGCTGTAAATTTTTGAGAATATCACTGATGATGAATACTACTACAATGCTCATCATTGTAAATGTGTAATTCCTTCCTCAACCAAACAGAATAACAGGCTTTGGTTAAACAACCAACATCTTTTGCATGTGACAAACCAAGAACTGGAGGTCCAGTACTTGACAGAGGGTCAGGAGTATTGGAGCTTGGAACTTGGAGCTTGGAGTAAGAGTATTGACAGCATTGGTCACAGCCTCCCTCTTCCCCACACTGGCACCATTTAGTGGGATGTGTTCCCTATTACATGATGGGGGAGTCTGTGTGTCTGTACCTCCAATTTCTGTAAATCAGCATCACATCTGGATCCATTTGTGTCCAGATCAGCTGTTGTCATGAAAAAATAAAAGTCTCCATTAGTAACTTAATAGCCTGTTAATTAAAGCACTCAGACTGTGACCAGGGATCTCTTCTGTTTCAAATATGAGAGGAGATTTTTCCTATGTCAAATGGGGCAATTGTACTCCATTTCTCCTGTAGAAGTTACCCTCTCCATACAAAATTTTGAAATACTCTTTGGGCAAGAAAGAGAGAACTACTTCTGTCTCTTGATGTTAAGGACAAAATTTTGAAGTTCTATGATTCCTGTCCCTCCTCCAAACAGATATTTCAGCATTTTATGAGAAGAAAAACTTGAGCAGTCTAAAATATCTACTTCAGAGGGCTGTGACTGGAGAGCTCAGCTGGGGGAAGGCAGGACTCCATTTAAATTCTTTCTTCTTTAAATGATTTGGACCAGGGATGTAAAACCAGTTCTTCCATTTACAGGGACCTCCTCTTGTTGTCTGACTTCTGAGTGAAGCCCAATGGAGAGGCCTAATGGTAGAAATTTCAGAAATTTTAAAGGCAGGAAGTCAAGTACAGCGATTTTAAGCAGCTAGACAGTTACATAGCAACTGACTCGAAAGCTCCTATTGGTATCATGGTACTGAAATCCAGACCCCAATATATAGGGTTCATTGTTCTCATAAATTTAAGTGCTGAGACTTCAGAGGCTGTGTTGAGATTTTTTTCCTCCTCCCTGCCAGTGAGATTCTGCATTGTCACAATTCTATGATCATTCCTGTTTTGACTGAGAACTCTCCTGGTGGAGATTATCTGTTTAGTGGATCCTGATCAAAGACTCAACATTGTTGTTGCTGAGTGAAAAATAATGATGAGCAATGCTTATTGCCTTGTGTGGCAGTTCTGGGTAGGCAGTCTTGAGATACCGGATGCTGAAAGCTACTGGAACTGCAGTTTGTGTGTAATTATGCTGAAATTGTTTTCTCATGTACAATATATAACTAACTAAGACACATGTAGTATTTAAACTGCAAATAGTCTTATTACATATTTCTTTGTCCAACATTTTTAAGGTAAGATTTTTGAGTGGAACTATTCTTGTTTCATTCCCAGAAAGCTTATCTGCTTTTTCCAAGCTGAATCAAAATGTGACATTACTTTCTCCTACAACTCTTGCCCCATTTAGCACAGAAATTCTATGACAACTAATGATGAGGAATTACAGTATAACTAACTGTAATACAGCTTTGAAACTTTATAAATGTAATCATTATGAAATTTTGTGAGCCTTCTTTACCTTCAAAACCTATTATGCTAAATAGTGAAAACTGAAGTACTTTTAAAAGTCATCACTTCAGAATAGGATTATCTGAATAAAACAAACTCAGGAATTGGGTTTATTCACTGTCTAGGCTATAGAAATGAGGATAAAGTCTTCATTTTCCTTAGGAATTTTCACTAGCACTAAATAGGTAAAAAAAAAATATGAAGCCCATCTGTGCAAATCTTCAAGTCAATTGTTGACTACATTTAGCACTTAAAAAGGTAAATAGGTAGATGTAGTTATGGTTCTGATCTTGCTTTACCATGGCTGTTTAGATTTATGTTTACTGTGTCCATGCTTCTAATGCTTGTATGTCATGCTTTTAGTAACCTCATTAAGAGCTTCTAGTCACCAAAAATATAGTTGTCATTTCCTACACTTTAGAAATATCCTGAACTAAATGAATTTACCTTATTAAGCACCTTAGTATTCAAGTACTGAAATATGTGTAGGCAATTTCAGCTTTTAGTCTTCTTTACTTCAGTGCCCATAAAGAAACCTTGTGAGATCACTTTTTAAAGGCATAAAAGATAATGCAAACCCAAAATATCATTTGAGAATCTTGAATTGCTTCAGAATAGTGCAATTATGTGAACTGAACATAAGAAGAGCTATAGTGAATATTTATATGATATTCAACTCAAAGAAAATATTTACCGAAAGGGATAGGGCAGAATTTACTGAATTTGATGAGTCTGGAGTTAAGGCCAGTAAACTGGATAAGCATTCACTCTGAAAGTCCATGCTTTCTAGAGAGTATCTCTGAAATAACTAAAGGAAAAGAGAAATAAGAAAACAAGAGAGCTCTGCCAGTCTCCTTTGTAGTAGTAAACAGGATTAACTATAATGAGATTATCAACTAATTCTGTGCAGCATACCCACATAAATCAGCAGACAAAGGAGAGAGAGACGAACTCTGCAGTAACTGCTAATAGCAGCAAAGTACCAACAATAAGACTAAGGTTCCCCCTCCCTTCTCACCTCTCCACCACCTCCTTCACCCCCACCCCTTCCTCCATCCCTTCCTTCCCCCCACCCTGACGCTCCAATGTGGAATACTATTCTAGCTGTAGAACTGTACCCCAGCATGGCAGCTGATAGCAAGAGGTTTTCTGTCCAGCAGTTAGTGTGTTCAAGCAAGACAGCAGGACAAACAATTTTCCCACTTTGCTCTTTTCTACAAGTCACTGTTCATTTTCTCCTTATTTCTCTGGAAGCATACCATTAAAAATATACAAGCCATCAAAACCAAGGTAAACATGGTTTCTATCTGTTGCCACAGAAACAGCTCCATAATTAAGAGAGTCTAACACATCATGGTAGAATACCTTCTTTATTAGTGATAGTCTACCTGTATCAGAGTCAAGCATGTGATAAGGTCTGGAGGAATAAATTATCCCACTACCATTCCTGTTACCAAAGTCTTATCTGATCTCTGTCTCTCCTTTTCCTGTGCTGTTGCTGGCGGACTCAGAGTTCATAATATTTCCTGTGCTATTTAAAGAACTTGTTGGGCTGGTACATTATTTTAAGCCTGTCTTTGTATTCTTTAAAATATCAACAGGAAGTATTTATCCTATAAAAATCGTAGTAACTATATAGTGGTCAGTTCATACAGAGAGACCAGATTTGGCACACTTTATATATATATATATATATATATATATATATATATATGTATATGTATAAACAGGATAAGGTATGAAAACAGAGGACTCTGGACCACATAAGTTTTTCATTTTCTGCCCACTCTTCAAACACATGTTCCATATTAGGGAACCCTACCACAACTCTTGGGAAGGTCTTTGAATACAATTTGGGAAGCCACATGTGTATCATGCTGAAAAGATCCTATTATAGCAAAGGATGTAGTTATGATTGAGGAGAATGAAAACTGTAACTTCTGAGAGCAACTGACTGTGAAAGCAGAAGTATGCTGTGCCAGGATCATTTGGGTCCACCACTTGCAGAGTTAGACATCTGAGATGTTCCACCACATTTACTCTGCTTCTGCTCAGTAAGAAAACTCTTACACCCTCATAACAGGAACCCCAAAGTGATTTATCCCTAGGTAATTTCCCTGTCAAGTCTAAACAAATAGAACATCAATTTAATTGAAAGTTTCATGAAAGCTATTCTTTCCTATCACGTAAGCAGAATTATGGCTCATTATTTGTCTGATGAATTTGCAAGGGAAAGGCTATGGAAAGGATCTAATGTTCCTTGCAAAAGCCAGCAGGACTTCTTACTGCTATGTGTCCTGGGTCACAGGCTGCCACTTCTGAGAAAGAGGAGGCACTTACATGCACGGGATTTCTCTTTATGACTTTGTAAGGGGATATAGGCCAGATGTTTATCAAACACACATGGTATGAACACACCACATACAAAAGAAAATTTACTTAACCCTCATTCATCCTTGTAGTGAAATTAGCATTCTCCTTTCCTTTTTTTTAATCTGCTGGGTCTATGATATTTAAAATAAAAAAATAAACAGTAGGTCAGCTAGATCCAAACCAGGTTGCTGGCAGCTGGGTCCCAGAGATGGAAAGAAGCCAAAGTAAGCCGATTCCCTGGTGTGCAAACAAGTATCAAGAACAATGAAACGATTTTTCTCGGCTATGCTTTTGGCGTAGGAAGCATATGGCTCAGCTTGGTCCACAGACCCAAAATCCTCCTGCAAATATTACTGCTGCCATTCTGTGTTAATTCTGCAACTGCTTGCAAGGACAGTGACACCCAAAGATAAGATGGAGGTGATATCTTCCCCAGTAACATCCTCTCATATATGCAGGGGCAGCTTCCTTTCCCTGAGCTTTGACAACCACAGACCGACAGCTGCTCTCCAGGCCAACATATATGGAATCTCAGAATGGCTGAGGTTGGAAATGACCTGGTCATGTGGTCCAACTCCTCTGCTCAAGCAGGTCACCAGTTTGACCATGTAGAATTACATGGACCATGCAGACTGTTAGTGTCTCCAAGGCTAAAAACTCCACCACCTCTCTGGGGCACCTGTTCCTGTGCTCAGCCAACCTCACAGTAAAGCAGTGAAATAATTCCTGATGTTGAGCAGGAGACTCCTATGTTTCAGTTTGTGCCCATTGCCTCTCGTCCTGTCACTAGGTACCCCTGGAAAGAGCCTGGCTCCGCCTTCTTTACAGCCTCCCTTCAGGTATTTATACACATTGATGGGAATATACATCCCTCCCTGACCCTTCCTTTCTCCATGCTGAACAGCCCCAGCTCTATCATCCTGTCCTAATAGGGGAGATGCTCTAATCCCTTAATCACCTTAGTGGTTCTACCAGCTCTTGCACAGGGCTTTTTATTTTCAGCAATAGCAAAGAGCACTCTATGGTGTCATTGAAATCCTACTTTCCGTCACAAATTGGGTGAGAGAGGTAGAGTTTCTAGAATTCCCTCTTAGTTAATTTCAGTAGTGGAAGGGATGGTTAAAGTGCCTTCCAGTCTCTGATTCAGTGGTTTACTCTCCAGCACTGCAGACAGTAGTGCTCTCCAAAAGCAAGACTTTCGTCTCATGAAGCTGTGCTGGCTGTGACTGGTGACTGTGTTGTCCTTCAGGTGCTTTTCAATACCTCCTAGAATAATCTTCTCCATAACTTTACCAGGTTCTGAAGTGCGACTGACAGGCCCGTGGTTTCTGGAGGTCATCCTTCTTGTCCTTTCAAAAGCTGATTCTCTCGCCTTCCTCTCTGTTTAGGATTAATCCATTCCTGCCTCTTAGCAACCACTTGCTATTACAACTCCAGCCAAGACAGCCAGTAAACATCCGCTGTGTAAGTACCTAATGCAAGTGGAGTTAATGAACTGTTTGTAAGTACTGTTCTCTCTAGTACAGTCCAAGATCTGCACCACGTATGCCTCTGTCAGCACTCTCAGGCACGAGATTTTGAGATTATCAGCAAACACAGCAACTGACAACTTGTGCTTGAGTAACCAGGGAAAAATATGCTCTTCCTTTGACATACTAAATGCAGATCTGATTATGGACTTGCTGTGGACCCTATGAATGCCATACAGTGACTGATAAGATGCTAACGGAAGTAGCACTTATGTTCATCCTTTTAACCGGAGCACCTACATGAGGTGCTTAATTATTTTCAGATCCTTCTATCATCAGGGGAGAGAGGTATCTATGGAGAGCAATTTAAATCCAAATCTGAGTCAGTCTCTGCAAGTGCCCTTTCTCTTTCTCCACTAACTCCGCAGTGAGCTAAAACAGTTACACTTTTGACTTGAACATCCCAGCATCTGAAGCTAGGTACAGTGAATCTGGGTACACCTTAGGAAATCCCTGTGTTTCACTTATATCATTATCTCTATGTATGAATAAACAAAGCATGTATAACCAGGCTGGTGTCATCTGACATTTTCTCTGCATAATTTGAACCTGAACTGTCCTAAGCGTCTCAGAGATCACCTTATAGAATCACAGAACCACAGAATGCTTTAGATTGGAAAAGACCTTAAAAGGCCATCTAGTTCCAAGCCCACGCTGCCATGGGCAACCATTATGTCGTGCAAAACTAGGATTAATGTAGATGCTACTGAAGTGTGAACATTTACAATACACAGTTTATTTAATTCCTCCTAGTGAGTGCCCTCTAACATTCTATCCAGCTGTGTATGCAGGAGTCAGGTATCCACTCTGGCCATTTTACAGATGAGGTAAATTCATTCACCTTGTAACAACTATCTGCCAAACCAGTCCTTCACGCTTTCTCTCTTAACACAAATTTTAGCAGAACTAATGGCTTAAGAGATTCCTGCCTCTTGTCCCATGGCATGGTGCAGAGTCCTCTTTATTGTCCCAACAGTACTGTTTGTGTAATCACATTATAATCTAATTCAATAAACAAACAATTTAAAAAGAACCCTCCATAACCTGAAGTTTTCTTAGACTGAAGACTGTATTTAAGAAAGCACAAGCCACTATAATAAATACTGGAAAAAATGTCTGGAAAAATCTGTTATAATTCTCAGCTGGATTCAGATCAGGTTTACTCATTAGCTTTGCCAAGTGAGCAGTCGGGTCACACAAAGAGCACTGTAAGCAACATATAATACGGTAAACTGCATGTGGAATACTCTGGAGAGCTCAGACAGGAAAGGTGGGATTAATCTCACTTCATGTTACACCTCTGCAACATAGAACTCTGCAGCTGAAGATGTTGCCCTATGCTTATTTACAGATAATGGAGAGAAACAGCCTTTTAAAAAGGTGATTTATTTCAGACGATAAGATGAATTGTGCTCTGCTAAGTGCTTATTTCTCACCACTGACAGTAAGGAAGTGTGGAGTGACTAGCTCAGCTGTGNTGTATTATAGATAGCTATGAATTCCTCTCAGCTTTTCCTGGTGTAGGCATGTCACACTCTTGCTTTTCTATGTGTACATAGTCACACACATGCACATCCATACACACACACACACAATTTAATTCTGAGATAACATACATGTCTGTATGTGTTAGTCCCCATGTATAAGCCCTTTCCCCTCTGATTTGCTGCCAAAGAAGATTTTTCTTTATAAAGGAACCATATGTGCTACAAATCGTAGCACGGGTTCTTCAAAGCTGAGAAAAAAGGCAACAAATCAGGCTTCCCTCTTTTGCCCAAGCCCTCCAACTTCATGCCTGCTAGCAAAAGCAGAAGGTTCAACTGCTAGCAGCAGCTCTCTCCTCACGGTCAGTTAGTGGGACTGGCTAGGGACAAAGTCAAAGCAGAACCAAGTGTTTGAATTAGCATCAAAAAGCAGCCAGTCCTTGGATGTCCATGCTCCATAGGGAATTTAAGCACACCTCCTTATAAGTCCTGATAAACGATGCAAGAATGTACAAACTCCAAACTTCCAACGTTCTCCCTTTACTAAGAGGAAATTTTAGGTTAAAGAAGTTAGCTAATAACCATAGAGTGAGTCAGGGGCTGTTTGCTGTGGACACTGTGTTTGCTGTGTATTCTCCTTACACAAACGTTCGTATTTCCTCCGCTGTACGGTAACAGTGATTCGTAGTGAACTAACTACCATTTCCTATGCTTTGGAAATTAATCCACTCATTTCAGCCACATATATCTATACAGGTGAGGGTGCTAGGTCTTAGCCACTCTTGATACCTAGAGGCATCTCTTAAATTTGCGTTATTCAGCTTCAACTTCGCTGTTGTTTGCAGGCACTAAATGTGTTGGACCTACAAGAGTCAATGGCATGAGAAAAATTTACAATACAGTTTCACAAGCACCAGTGAACCCTATTCCCAGGTTCTCCAACATATGGAGATTTCTGAGCCCATCCAGCTGCATTCTGCATGGATTCAGAAATACAGAGGAGCAAATATAATATGGCCTTCTTCCTGCTTCTTTTCTGTCTCTTTGGCCTAAACCCAAACTCTGCAGTGCACAACATATTGCTTGTCAGAGTACTTTCCTGACAGAGTAATTTTCAAACTCAAATTATGCATCACAACACCCTTGCAAGGGGGAAAGGAAATTAAAAAGCTGGCAACAAACCATCATTTGTTGGAGCAATCTCATGTAGGTCAAAGTTTACCTTCAGATCTAGGGTTTTTAAGTAATGAATCCAGGGAACACTGAGGCAGAGGATAGGATCTCCATACCCCCACCAGTGTGAATGGGAATGAAGACTACTTGGGCATCCCTCAAGTTTAATGGTTTCACCCCTTTTGTGAAGACAAGTGTTTTTGAGAAACCCGAGTCTTACAGCATTCAAAATAGCAGACTGGTGACTAATTAGGTCTCAAAAGCACTCACATCCCCAACTCCCATCTGAAATCCCACAGGTATCAACCTGACTCTTTAGATACTTCTGTGCTTTGTTAAACATGGCCTTAAATAAAGCACATGAAACTGAAATCTCAGAGGCTGTGATTCTCCGTGTCCTGAACAAACACCCTGCCTCCAGAACCATCCCCTTGTATTGCCTCTTATTGTCTCCCTGCAAAGTCTGCAAACACTATGGCACCATTTGGGCAATCTCCAGTGTTGTCTTCTCTGCCAGTTCAGTGTTTGTAATTTCTATTTCTTTCTGGTTTTGAAGTGGCTTATCTAGCACAATGTTTTTACAATGTTGTCATTTGCTGGCCCAATGAAAATATGATTACAGCAAAGAATATAAACACGATTTGGAAAAAGATTTAATTTAAATTCTTGCTGATTAATTTAATTTTTCTGTAGACTATTACTGAGTTTAGAATTAGAGGTGAGCCTCAGTCAATTTTAATATCTGGACCCAGAGCCACAGGACAAATTTGCAATAGTTCCTGTCTTTACAACAGAATAAACTACTCACTTTAATCCTAAACTTTCTAGAAATTGGTACATTCAGATGCCAGGGAGCACTGTGAAGTTCAGTGTCAAGCAGGAGTCGAGAGTCCTGCTGCATTGGAGCTATTATTTATTTTACCTCTTGGAAGGACCCTGGTGATGATGCTTCCCAAAGTTACAGAGTACATCAGAGGAGCAGTCAGAAATTATCCACTGGTGAAGATGAAGTGTAGAACTTCTGTTCTTCTACTACCACTAACTCGTCTGAAACTTGACTCTCTCTTTTAGTGAGAGTTCTCTTTTACTGAGAAGCAGAAGGAAGAACTTCAAGCTCACTGAATACAGTCTTCTGGGAACTATCAGATTTATTCATCATGAATTATTCTCAGCTGCCCTTCCTGGGAGGATCAGGAAGGAAGAACCTATAAGCTTTCTGCAATTGATTTGTGATGGGTCAGGTTCACAGAGCATAAAATAAAATAAAGAGCCTTCTATTAGGCTGCAGTAACCAAGTCACTAGTGCAAGGAAAAGCAAACAAAGAGCTTCCCTTAGCTCAAACACTGTGGTATTCTCAGCCTGTGAACACTGTCTGACTTGCTATTATGCACATATAGCCAAGCTCTGGCCTTCCCCACATTTGCCCTTTCAATAGCCACATCCTGGCCAGCCCGCAATGAACAAACCCAGCATGGCCACCCAGGCTGGGAGTGTGAGAATGGCAGATGCAGGAGGGAGAACAGCAGCTGTGGGCAGCACAGAGAAGCACCCACTTCAAACGGCATAAAGGGCTGGATAAAAGATGCAGACGTGGAGAGAGCTGGAATCTTACAGGTCGAGGGCATTCTCTCCCCACCAGCTTGGCTGGGAGCCACATTCCTACATTCCTGGCCCTGCCACAGAACAACGCAGTGTTGTAGAGGCAAAGGCTAAATGCTTTGTTGTGGGTAATGTATGTCAGGACAGCTCAAACAGAAAGCCAAAGTCTTACAGTTCTTCTGCTGGCCATATCCTGGGACCTGAGCTTTAAAACACTTCACAAGTTATTACCACATTAGGTTATTTTGTAGCCTCTTTTGGTACAACACACTGAATAGAATTTCCTGGGTTAAAATGCAGCCTTCCTTATTGAAATGTTTATGACTTATCTAGAAATGCAAGACATTGGAGCATCAATAATTTTCTGCTGAGATTGCTAGAGATTTTTACCTTGCAAGCCAAACTCTGAGATTCACTATTGCTTCACACAAAAGATCACAAGAAACTCACACTTTCATCAGAAGTTTATATGCCTTTAAAGCCTGTTTCTTTCATCTGCTGAAACAGCAGAATAGATAAGAAGTAGGAACAGACATAGTGTTCTAGTATTTACTATATTTTAGCCAGCTGTGTCTTAGGTAAATTACTCATCCACCTGTTTTCCAAAGGCTGAGAGATATGGGAGTCTGACGTTTGGGAATGGCATTTCTGTGTGTTGATGTGATGGCTGAGACACATAGGCAAGGGAAAAATTTGTAGGCTGGATGCATTGCTTCACTATATTCTCTGATAAATGCTTTTTCTTCTTCCTTTATAAGACACATGTGCCCTAGGGAATACAGAACTTTCCACTACCCCCCTAACGTCCTATAATATAGATTCTTACCTGGCTAGTTGTGTATGGGGAAGAGGACATACATTAGACTGTAAAGATGAAACTTTCTGATTACCACAGAGAGATCCTGGAACCCAGAATATTTTCTAATTTACACTTTATTGCACTTTTTCTTTTGGTGTAGTGTCCTCAGTGGTTACAGTCCAGAGGACAATTAGGTTATCTTTATACTAGTAAACTAAGCAGATCCAGGAAACTTGTGTGCACATTATCAACCGACTGCCTTCCCTATTCAAGTGTTCAAGCAGCTGCATAGTGGGGTATGGCTTTAGCTTGAAGCCAAGTAGGGCTCTCCCAAACAATTCCCAGGCATGCTTCCAGGAATCAGTCAAACTAGTGGTCTGGATACAGCCAACCTGTTTTGCAGGGCAAAACTGCTTAACAGCATAGACACAGCTATCCTGTACCAGTTAAACTGGGTGCCAAAAATGCTTTTTGTTTCCTAATATAGAAAATCCCTGGTACACATTTAGCCTGAGAAACCTGGCCCTGTCATGCTGAAGACAACTGATAGAAATGGAATATTTAGAAGGTTTGGCTTTCAGATGCTTTTTCTTCTTCCCCTATTCCTTCTGTCCCTCTGTCTCCCACAAAATCTGTTTATATGCAGTGGTCCGAAATACATGAAAAATCTGTGTGTTATTTGGGTCCTGATGAGAAAAAGGAGGTAGGTTTAGGTCTAGGGGAGTGGAGGGTGGAGTGGGGTGGGAGACAGAGAGAACTGTTGATCATGGCAATTCTGAAAGAACATGAGTGACAAACAGAGAGAAGCAGAACGGATGTTTCTGGGTGTGTGAGGAGTACAGCTGCAGTTTCTTTTTAGAAAGACATCCATCACAGGCTCATTTACTGTTAGCCGAGCCAGTCAATTGCAAATTTCTATAATAATTCATTTTTGTTTTCCTCATGAAGTGGACAATAGAGAACAAATTCAAATTTTTTTTTTTTTTTAATGAGATTCCCTTCAGTTTTTCAGTCTGAGGTGAGTTGATCACAACTTTTGAAGAAGGTTTGTTTTCTAAAGCAAGATCTAAACCAAAGGCCATTCAGAATCCTTTTCTTCATGGAAACTGTTCTATTTCTGTTAAATTTGATAACAGCTTGTTTTTACAAAATAAGACATTGATGCCAAATTGAAGCTGGCAATGTCATTTAAAGTGTCACTCTGGATATAAACAGGAAATGTTTAGAGTGCTGATCCAGTGATTAATGGATGTTTCCACATCTATATAGCAGCCAATTTTCCCTTTCCTTGGAGATTACTCCATTACATAAGCTACAGAAGGGCCAGAAATTTGGTCCCATGTATTGAAGTATATAAAAAATAGCATTTCTGTGCAAATGCTGGCATGGTTTTCTCCCTTTGAAATCAATTACAGGCATTCTCACTTACTCCAGTGGGAGCGAGAAGCAAGCCAATGTCTGAAAGCTTTTTTGCTCACACCTCTTTTTTAGGGCCAAAGCAGTTTTCTTCTGTAATAATTCTCACCTTTCTCTAAGTTCATTCATAGACACCACTCCTTAATAGTCTGACTACAGTTTAGTGAGAAACCCCCCACTTTCCTCTCTCTTGAACACCCTTAAAATTTTTTCCTGCCTGGAGGGAAAAAAATTAATTTGACTGAGTAGTTCTGAACCCTATTGTATGAATCTAACCAAACACCCACAGTAGTCTTTTTAGGCTGCCCATAATTTAAATACACATTAAATGGGAGCCTAACAACAGAGCCCTCTAGTTGCCTGATCTAATTACCTGACCAAAGAGTACTAATTTAGGATAACAATAGCAAAGCGCAGAACTTGTTAGCTAGTACATGCTGTCCACAGCAAACCAGTGAAAAGAGAAAAATAAAGAAGTGTGTATTTATGTCATTTTCTCTATTCTTTTTGCAAGGACATAGAAACCTCAGGCACCCAAGGGAGCCCAAGACCTTCAGGACAGCTGCTTAACTTGGCACTTTAAGTTGCAAGCCAAGCATATCAGCGTTTGGTGGAATGTCTGAGAAGCAGAAACTGCACTGACCAGAACCTATCTAGGCAAACTGCAAAGGAAAATCAGGTGGAAAAAGAACAACATGCTAGTGTTTTTCTAGTGAACTCATAGACAAGTTGAGACTTACCCTTGAGAGCCAGCCAGGTGTTCCTAAGCTTCTGCTTAGGTGTCAAGAGATCTCTGCTTATGCTGGAAGCAGTATGAGGGAGGAAGACTCCACAGGAGGCAGGATTACCAGTCAGCATTTGGTTTCCTTTTCTCTGTTCTTTTTGGAGATGTTTTTCTTTGGTTTTATCAAGTGCAAGACTGTCTTTTTCCTACTTTTCCATATGCTGGGCATCTAAGCTCCCCAGTAGCCCTTGTTGTGTGAGGAGGAGAGATCCCTGTGTAAGCATTCACCTACAACGTTAAGACTCTCTGAGGCAATAACTTGGCAGAAAAACTCTTATGTAAGAGGAGTTGCCCCAACCTAAAAAGTCTCTACCACTAGCTTTCAGGAATGAAGGGTGTTTAAAGTTAATAACTCACTGTGTAATCGTTAACTTGCAAAAACGTGATTATTCATATCTGAAACAGGTTGCCTTAGGAAAAAAATAAAAAAGAGAAATGGCATGCTCAAACACCTTTTGTAATGCTTAGTAGACGGGGAAAGTCTGTATGTAATATGTAGCTTTATTCTGTAGAAGTGCATGCCTTACATATGTATTGCATATTTATTGTGTACATATACATAGCAACTAAGTATTCTCGTTAAGGACATGACCCCAAGCTTGCCGAAGTCCGTGGAACTGCTATTGACCTAAATGAATTTGGATAATTACTAGTCTCAAGTACTTAAATTTAGGAGTTTCCAGTAATGACCATAAAATAAGGACTTAAGGCTTCAGACTGAAGGGAGACTTAAGTAAGGCACAAGCTTTCTCAAAGTCTAGCTTATTTCTTGAGACACATTGATTCCAACCACTACTTCCCTTCTCGTTCTAACCAAACAACTACCTCACCTACTTGAAAAAACAATCCAAAGCTCATGTTGTTCTTAGCTGTGACACTGACTTTCATTTGCAAGCAAGTAAATGAATTCAGTGTTTATCCCTTTCTATTTTCCCTTCTCTGCCTGCGTGTGTGGGAATATGTGTATTTTCATGTCTTTATTTATTTTGTGATCACTTTGTGCTTGCTGAAGCCATAGCTTTCAGAGTCATACTTGAGTACTCGCAATATAGTCAGACACTATTCAGGTAACAGCCCAGCTTTTTTCTCCCTGTTCAAAGAGACTGACTACATTGTCATGTTTCTGTATCACAATTTCTTTTTCAACTACAGTCAGTCATTTGCTCAACTACTTCCCAGTAGACAGCTGTCAGTTTAATCTCCCTATTTTCATTTGAGCAATTTGTGTCATCCTACCAGCATAGTTCTTGGTATCACAGATATAGGAAAGAATAAAGCTGTAGGACTCTAACTAAAAGAACTGGGCTGCATTACAGGCACAAACAAATTTATATATTTGGGCTATTAATCAGTACAAAATTTGCAACCAAACCCCAGCTTCTCAAATTTAGGTATTTACGTACCAGTTACATCCTTAATAATGCCAAATATGGGCAAAGAATGCATATATATTGCAGTTATTGAATGTATTTATTGAATTTATGTAATGCATATATATTTGCATTTATTGAATGCATTTATTTGGGTCCTTCCATAGTCTAATTCTAGCTCAATGAAACTTGAACCATGGACTGTAGAGGAATTGCATAGACAGTAATTCAACCAATTTTATTTTTAAAAAACAAACCACGACAAACTGTGTGCAATCCCAGAGTTGTTTGAGATCTAATAAAACTTAAGAGGGCCTTTATTTTTTCATTCATTCCTTAAAACAATGGCAAACTGGATTTTAGTTTGTTCAGGCCTCTGCTTCAGTTATTTAGCTTTCCGTCCTTGCAGGATATTTTGGAAATGTTTTACCAAATAAATCTAACTTTTAAGTCACACAGGAAAATTATCTCTAAAGCTACATTCTTTGGGACATATGAATAAAACTTCTATTCACTTATGATGAGGGAATGAGGAGCATTCACTCATGACAGACTTTATGAGGATCTTTGAGCTCCCACAGGAAGCTCTCCTTCATGTACAACTCTCTACATCAGACCTGTTAGTGAAGAACGTACATCTCAGCAAGCAGGTCCCTGTGACTGCCTTTGGTAAACACATGCATTAATATAGCTGCATAGAGAGGTCTTCACACTAAAATACTGAGCTGACACCTAGAGCCTTATTAATACGGAAGACCTGTGGTGTCAAGTTTGCACAACACAACGTACTGCTAGAGATCTAAGGTAATTCCATTAAACTGACTCATCAGGACCACGTAAAACCACTTTGGGAAACAGATTTCCCGTTTTCATATCACCTAGCAGCATACTCATCCCAAGAGTTAGGATGCACTGGTTTTAAGCCCCATATGAGCTAATAAGAATACAGAATTATTCTGTATTGGAGTATTTCAATTTATTACCAATCACTAAAATATTCTGCAATAAAGTCTACACAGTACTTTATGAAGAAATGAGATTGAAATCACCTCCTTTTGGAAGGTCTTTGAAATGTAGTGTAGATAGTTTGAATTTTCCTGTAATTTGAACAGAGTCATTTGAAAAAGCAACACTGGTAATAGTGCTCTGGATAGACCTCTCAAGGTACAGTGAGGACTGGCTGCCCCTAAGGGAAGAGGAGCCAGGACCTGAGCACAGTACAAGAATGGCAGGGTCTCAGAGCCCAGCCCCCACACTGCCCAAGCAAGCTGAACAGCAGAGACTCAGAGGTGGTAGCCAAAGTCAGTAAAGGATCCAGATTACTGGGTGAGTTCATGGTGGTACAGCAGATCTGAGGTCAAGTCAGGAAGTAAATGCACAGATGAGGATCAGGACCAGATTTGATGAGGGCAATCCAGGGCAAGAAAATAATGGAGCAAGTCCACAGTAACAAGACAAGTCTAACAATTTGCAGATCAGGATCAAGGGGATCCACTGCTAGGCTGGGCTTTGGCTGTTAGACATCAGTGCTCCTGCAACTTAATAGCTGCAGGGACTAAATCTCTGACATGGCCTTGAAAGAGGCACCTAGCTGCAAGAGCAGTGTGTGTGTGGAGACCCCAGGTAAGGCTGGCCTGGGCAGTTAAGGCCTATAAGTGCACTCAAGAGACTGATAAAATCCAGTGTCAGTAGCCACAGTATTGAGGATTAACTGAGTTTGTAACTCTGGAACCTGCGTGTATGAGGAGTCAGTTCCACCTAAATTCATCATTTGCTAGTATGACCTTTTAATATAAACTAATTTTAATATTTAAACTTTTGTATTATAAGTGCATTTATAACACAAATGTATAATTCTAACATAATAAAGGTGTGACCTAATTTTTCATTAATTAATTTTGTACTGCAGCTTTACCTACTTCTGCTCTCTGCTTTCTCATCAGCCTTCATTTGCTCTCATACTGATATTATTGGAATAAAATTCATTTTCAGTAGCAAAAGAAAATATTTTTTCTCCATGCCCTTATAACTTTGTTCTTTGACCGTACAATTGTTTTCAGTGGATTGAGCTACCTGCTGTATGACTCTTCATGGTCAATCAGTCATCTGTCATATAAGAATGCTTTTCAACCAGAGAATATTTGGATGTAGGCTTCAGCCAAAAATTGTTTCAGAAATAGAGATGTCTGGTCACGGCTACTGCAGGCTCTGTGTTTTCTGCATGCTCTAAAGAAGGGGGTTATTATGGTATTCAATCATGATGACCCTTGTAATGAAACAGACTCACAAATAACACTGCAGCAGGGACAAACAGAAGAAAATGAGGACTCAGAAGAAGAAGCAAAAATGCAATAAAAGATTATTTTATCTTTCTCTAAACTTGAAAGAATTTGAGAGCAGGCTTTCTGTGTGTACAACTTCATAACACTTGGTCCTGTGTTCTTTCTAGCATGTCTGGTTTGAGCCTCCAAATAATTAAAAACCTACTATTTCACAGGAGCACTTACAGTCAGCATTCTCATTCCGATTTAAACTGAGTATCAAGAATGTAGGGTCTTACTGTAGAGCTGTTACAAAGATTCCATATTTATTAACATACAGGTTCACTTCAAGATGGTTCCAGTTATACCAAGCATCACCTTTTTCATTTATGTGTTTGTATGATACATGCACAGGGTGTCTGGCATCACTCTGGAAGACTGTCCCATGAGAGTATACATGTAGGCTGAAGGTATAAGGGAATGGGAGATCTTGCAGATTCATAACTACAATAAGATCTCTTTTCACAAGATAAATTTTGGACTTGAGGAGCTACTATGTTCTTCTATATTCAGTTGCAGCTGGTAGACCTCTCAGAAGAAGCACAGTAAAAAGGATACTCACCTAAATCCCTATAAAACATTTAATTTCCATTTATACCACATCAGCTGCAGAAAGATAAGCCTAATAGTGTAAATGCATGTTAGTTTGCTATAGTCAAGCATTTTCTCTGCTGAATAAGACATCATTTGGGGCCTCTGGTGGTCTAGTGGTTAGGGTGCAGGACTCTCACCGCTGCGACCCGGGTTCGATTCCCGGCCCCCCGGGCAGATGGAGCTCGTCAGCCCTGTGAGGCAATCCATCTAAGAGAAGGTCACTCTAAACAAACCTACGTCCTGAGAACCTCACTGCCACTGTCCAAGCTTGCTCGGCCCCGGCAGATGAACCTCAGGATTAAAGGGTGGGCTCAGTTCAGCGCACGCTGTGTCTCACCTAAAAAAAATCCACTGTGCAGGCTCGAAGGGTTAATGACCTTTCCCAAATCTTCGCTCGTGAAGACTGGCCATTAAGACATCATTTTCAGTGGATTGTGTCAACTCTGGAGGTTTGTGGCATTGTGTATAACATGCTGAGATTAATTCAGCAGTCTTCTCTTATTAATATTTCCCTGAAGAAAAATAATATCCTGATTCCTTGTTAGGAAATGATCCAGAAAACTTGTTTGTCCTGGCACTGGTTTGCATGCAAGTTAAAACTTAGCTATCCATCTCCTCACCTTCCTGTCTCAGCAGATTGCGTATTTGTAAAGAACAATAGCCTGTCAACGGCTACAGTCTTTTCTAATCTGGAGAAATCAGACTTCAACCCATGAGCAGAATGCTTTTCCTATATCCATGCCTTTCATTTATATATTTAGTCCGGTGATTACTTTTTCAGCACCCCTTTTCCTATTAAGAACCCTTAGTCTTGCTTTATCTATCACAAAGTTAGGAGAATTGTTTTACCCGTGTATTCCTTGGTTTTTCCTCAGTTTAACAGGGAATTATGTTAGTGGTGCATAGACAGACAGAGACTTACTGTCAGGTAACACATATACTCCGCATAGAGGTTAAGAAAAAGTCAAACAACAACACAAAGAGACCAAATACTCGTGATTTTTTGCACTTCTGTGAAACAAGGGAAGGGGGAAAAAGTAAAGGTTGTACTGTATATGGTGTTGAGAAAACCACTACTGTTCCATACCCCGAGAGTGAAAGACTACAAAGGCTGTAGCAATGGATTCTAAAGTGCAGCCACAACAAGGAAGAGTAAACCTTAAGGAAAACTTTCTGCTAAGAAAAACAGTGTGGTTTGGTTATGGAATCCAAAGGAGAAGTGTCCACCTCTAGAAACTTTAACAGGCAATGAAAATTTCAGTTAGGAGTGACAAACACTCTGTCTTGAGGAAGGGATGAACTTACTCTGAAAAAAACAAGAAGGTCCAAACAAACTTTAAGGGTCTTTCTGCAGGATTATTTTCAGATTCTTTCTATTTCAGCAGAGATGATAGATGACTTGGAAAATCTGTTTTATTAAGGAGATTAAAAGAAGTTGATGTAAGATTGTGAAAGATTAGAAATTCCACAGGGTCACTATCTTTTAGGATATACCACAAGGAGGAGAGTTCTCATTTACTTAAGTGCCAATTTGACATAGTAAGGGTACAGGCAAGTGTTTGTGGTGGCAAGCTATTCTTATAAAAAAATTAAAATGTGATATGTAAGCAATAATCATTAGAGAGCTGATGGCACATCTCCACACTAGCATTTGGTGTGGCATTTACTTTAATATTACTTTTTTATAAAAATCTGTTCTCTCTCAACTAATTGTTTAGGTCCCCTCTATAGTAAATGGGGAGAGACAGATGGCCCTTGATGTGAGAGAGCCCATCATTCTCAGACATGTCAGCCTGCAATGCCTATTTTTCTGCTGTCTGGAGAGGCAATCAACACAAACACTGAACACTAAAGCTGAAAAGATGTAAAACAAATTTCACCTTTGAGGTCTTTACACTAATGTGTTTTCTGAGAAATAAGGTACAGTTCAACTGCAAGAAAGAAGGTTTATCCTTCTAAACAGTATGAATCAAAATAAATTTCCCATGGTCTCTAGATATAAGAGCTTCATATATCAGTCATCTTCAAAATATCATATTTTACTACAGTAATTACTGTAGTCCTATCCAGACTTTAATTCTCTTAATAAAAAAAAATTACAGAGGACAGTTAGATCTCATACTTTCTACAAATGGGAATTACTGCACAGAGATACTAATGATCAGATATTTCATATGTAAAGGCCTACATTTACAGTAGAATTTGTGTATGGTAACAGGTACTAGCATAATAAAACAAATTTAATGGTGTGGGGTTAATTTAGATAACACATTCTTTGAAAGACTCGTTATTCATATTGACTTATAGTACAGTTAATAGATCTGAGAAGGGATGCAGTTTACAAGAAGAACTTACTCTGCTTGAAAATGCCCAAAAGTTAAATGCAAAGAATGTAGAGCCTCCATAGTAAAAAACCAAACCAAACCAAACCTAAATCTCGAAATAAGCTCATGAGGAGACATCTCAGCTTTTTTCGTTACGTGAATGATCCCAAAGGCATATAGGGAAAAGCTGTGTAACGATTCTGACTTATAAACACGTGAAAATTAACCTAACTTTTCATGTTTGTTTATTACTTCAATTTCTTCCATTTTTCCTGTTTCTTTGCTTGTGGGTATCAATATATATGCTTGGAAACAAATGCTTTTAAAATATACTTCTGCCATTTGTTTTATGGACCACAATCATAGCACTGGAAGGAGGGTAGGAAGAAATAAAATCATACAGATTCCACACAGAAAGCTGCTGAGAAATACTCTGTAATAGTGACCTTCAGCAGCTTTGTCTCCCTTTTTCTGTGTTAATGAACTACATAAGATTGTAAGCCAGTGCCTGTAAGCTACTAACAGTAAGCTATCATTCAGTTCTCTCTCATCATTGCTCACAGTCCTGTCTCACAAATGCATCAGCTAATGACTTATTGGATTAAATCAGCTGAGACTGAAGAGATGGTTACTCTCAGGAAGAATCAACCAGGTATTTGGCTGAAGTTAGTATCACCAAGCTGACTGACCAGAATGACTTTGTTTAAAAGTACAGTTGAAAAGACCTCCCACACAGCTCACCATTTTGTAGAAACTGAACCAAAAAGATGTCATACACTGTGTTTTGTTCTCTCAGAGCCAGATGTTCTGCACTAATTGTTAAAACCCATCTGCAGTGGAATGCTACCTGACACTATGCCTTTGTAAAAACCCTACTGCAACACTGCTTGTGTGTTCTAAGCAATGCCTCTAAAGTAGCAAACACTGATGTCTCTAGGATGGTACTGTCTACTGATTTTCTGTCCCTGAAGATGCAGGTATCTGGATAAGGAGTGCAATGCAGTGGAGACTGAGGGCCTATGGCAGAGTGGAGGGAGCTTCCCAATGTTTCCAAGCCAGCTAGCCTCATTTCTGACATTTCCAGAGCCAGGCCACAACATGGACTTTCATTAACCCTGTGAACAACATTCTGTTCAGAGAACAGTTTCCTTGTTGCCTGTTTGAGGCAACCCTAGGACAGAACTGGCAGAATGAACTGTCTGTAGGGATGCACAGGCTTCTTCACAACCTGTCCACTCAGGGACACTGAGAGCAACTAGAAACAGCAAGGCACATGTGCTAGGGCCTGGCAGGAGCTCAAGAGAGGTTCACGTGGTACAACGCAGAAACAGAACAGATTTCATGTGAATCATGCCTTCATGTCTTTCATGGTGAGGCAAAGCCTCACTAGAATGTACACTGTTTCCCTTCCAGGAACCAATGCTTCTTAAGACTTGCTGATGAAGGCAAGTTTCTGTTGCTTTGGAAGAAATCAGTAAAAAAGATGACAAGGTGACATATAAACTTGTCTCAGCATCATGTAGCTTCATATTTCATGGGACACCTGTTCCCCTGTTTTACTCAAACATTCACAGATGAAAATAAAATGTCTTGCTGATACTCTTTTTTTTTTTTTTTTTTTTTTTTTTTTTTTTTTTTTTTTTTTATTGTGGTTTCTCAAGGGAGCTGTACTGAAGAAAGAAACCAGCTACCAAAGGGCAGAGACAGCAATCAGGAATGATTACACCATACGAAATTGTCAGTGGCATAACATGATTTAACCGTGATCCCACAAATTATAGATGAAGGCAGAGGCAGAAAAATCAAAAGCAGAAAACACACTGTACCCTTTATATTCAAATCCCCCAAATTTTTCCAAATTCCTCAAACCAATTCCAGCAGACATTTACAGAAACTAGCTGCTGCTTTTTTCACTTCATCCCCTGAGAAATTGGTTTAGAGTAGAAAAGCTGACTGGAGAACTCAAGATAAAACAAATACTCATCTTGAAAGTTCAGATAGGTCATATTTACTGACACTCAAAGAGAATATTCCGACACCAAATCTGCTGATAGAAACAGGTTGGAAGCTGTAAGAAAGAACATTTCAAAGGACATACAGAATGTTGAGATTCAAAAGGCTGGAACAACACAGCCTCTAAAACTCTGCTCCTACAAAAAGAGCCATTTGTGCAAAGATCTGGAGGTGGAAGAGGGAACCATGAAAGCTTGCTCTCAGTGTTTTATTACCTGCCTTTTTTTAGTGATGGATTATCAGCATATGCTTGAGCTGAGACCCACCTGGGTGCCAAGAACAGTACCAGAAATACAGGGTGTCCTGCTCCTCCATGCATTTATCAAAGCCTAGGAAGAGCCTAGGCTTTGCTTCATAACAAGTTTATGTAACATAGGGCAGAAGTGTTTTGAATTCATGAGAAGAGACATCCAGAGACAACTTGCCTAGTCTGTTGTACATACTGGACAGAGTTTCTGTTCCGAGAAATCACAGAGGCTTCATCATTTGGTTTTGGTCCATCTAAGAAGGAGAACTAGACAGTTGTATTTTTCTTATAAAAATAAACCAGCAAAAAACCCAACTGAAACACTAGTAATTCCATTTCAGCTTCTCACTTTGCTTTAACTCTCCTGGTAGATTTGCTTTATGTTAGTTTTGTGAGCAAAGCAAGAACATGCCTGGCCACCTCACAGCCTGATGTGGGGTGCTGAGGTGGAAGCCTGCCATGCACTTCCATAGTCAGAGTCAGGAAAGACAAGTAAATGCTTTCTCAGGCTTCTCCTGTTTCAGGTTAGGATGTGTCTGGCTTCATCCCAGACTATGACAGAAATTTTGCCAGCTCAGATAAATGGCAGTCTTTGCCTTTAAACTCTGTTATTGCCCATCCAGAACAATTTACTGTTGCTTGAGAGAGACAAGGGTCAATCTGTTTTAACATTTTCCCAGAAGCCTACACTGGCATGTTGCAAAGCATTTATATTAAAGGAATGGATGATTCCTAACAATAAAAGGTAGTATTTCAATCTTTTGTGTACGGATAGGGGAGGGTGGGATGCCTCAGGCAGTAGCAGATCACCATTAGAGTCTATACATTAGGTAGTAGGAAAAGCTTAGAAATCTTGTTCTGAGGGTGGTCAGGTACTACTGCTGCAAGCACCTTCTTTCTATATAGTTTGTCATATGAGCGTTGACACGCACAGATACATTGCCTCCTTTAGCTTCTCCACGTCTTACTGAAACCAGACTAAATACAAAGTCATGTCCTTGCCAGAACACTCTTCAAGCTCAAGGGCTTGAGGTTCTTAGGTAAGGGACAAATCTTGGACAACTCTAGTTCTTGGCAGATATCTACATGTTTGTCTCAACTGTCTTGCGGAGGAAACAATTCTGAAAATGTACTTCTGGAATTCCCCAGAAAATGGAGAAAACAGTTCCCACTCAACAGTGGGGTACACAGAATGATTAGTAAAATCCTTTGCAATCTCTCACAGTCTGAATAAAAAACACATACATGATGTGTCCCTCAACAACTGGTAAGGGACATAAGATGAAAAGGTATTCGGATGCTACAGGGCCATAATTTCATAAGCAAGCTATTAAAATTCTAATGCATGTCTCTTCATTTTGTCATGCTCTTCTTTCACTCCAGTGTTTTCTAAACTGAGCCCTTTTTTCTCTTGAATAATCTTATTCAAAATAAAATGCATGAAATCTAGGTGTAGCCTTGTCTGCAGCTAAAAAAAACCAAGCTTTGAAGTGGTCACAGAATTATATCTTATTAAGAACTGCATGGATTATCAAGACCAAAAAAACTTGGCCAGCCCAACAAACCCTGCAAACAAGGGTGATGCCACCAGCCAGGAAACATGTACTAGCCCCATCAGGTTGCTGTGGTAATGGTTGGATTTTTATTTTTTTTTTAAGTATTTCACTCCTATGCATTTTTTCAAAACCACCACTAAAACTACATGACATTGTGAATCTCTCCAGTGATATATAAACTTGTCTCAGTCACCAGATCCTACAGTTTTTCCTGAGAGGTTCAGAGCTGATTGTAACCAGGCCCTTTCATCAGCAGTGGGGTGTATGATAGATAAATGGTCTAATTCTCACTTGTACCAAAGTGCTTATGCTGATACAGCCCCTTATATAAGTGTGACGATAAAGGTACTTACAATGGTACAATACTGTTCTTTTCTAATACAGAAACAACATTCACTGATACAGCTGCATTCACACTACAGCTAGTCTAAACTTGGATGTTTTACTGGCAGAAAGATGCTGGTTAAGAGTATGGGGAAAAAACATCACACACCTCTCTGACAACTGTGCTGGCAGACAGAGGAGTCCCTAGATAGACAAAACAAGTTTCTGCAGGATAACTGTAGCTGTCTGTGTATGCTCTATCCACATCAAAAGCAAAGTAACTTGAATTAGCTTAGCTCTCTTTCACTGAGGTTGACCCAGGGTCTAAAGACATGGTCATACTGGCCTAAAAAGTGAGTAAAGCTATTGAATTCCAGGAACTGGTAAAGGCTGTAAGAGCAAAACAACCCTTTTGCCAGTGTACGTATCTTTTCCCCATGGAAGGAAGTGCACCATTATAACTACTATAAATAAGGCCTGAAGAGCTTGGGTTATACCTATTCAGTTATAACAGGAAATTAAAATAGTCCAGAAGTTTGGTACTCTGAGGCCATTTTACTCTCTGATTAAAGGTAACTGCATTAAAAGATGCAGTAAGAGAAGCTTTATCAAGACAGTTGTTAAGCAGATCACACAGATATATCAAGCTGTGGGGATTATTAGGTGGTATCAACAACACTATTTTAGGAGAGAGTAAAATTTCAGGCTCAGGCAATGTCAGGGAAGCTGTACTCAAACAACAAAGGGGGTTCTGAAGAATGGCAAATTTGGATATCCCCTTTGTGACTCAGAACCTGGGGAGGCTGCAAAAGCTTGCCTACTGCCCAATGTACAACATTTGCCATGTACAATTTTCCTTCCATTGTTTTATGGGTCTAAAATTAGTGCAGAGAGTGACTGTGGAAAACATGTATGGAAATAAGGAAACCTGACTGAAGATGGATTCTTTTTTATTTTCTTTTTTCTTTTTTTTTAACTTGTGTGTTGTGCTGTCAGTGAAACAAGTTCAGAAACTGTCAACTTTTCTTTAGACCTTGATCATCCTGCTAGACACTGTATTTCTGCAGCATACCCTGGCACAGAAAAGGGATAATCTTTTCAGACCAAAGTCAGGCACAGCAGATGTCCAGTGTGGAATAGCCAAAAATTTTATGGTGGTGTTTCATTTAGTATCTCACTGATGCTCTTTTATAACAAGAAGTTGAACAACTGAAGACTGCAGGCTCTCAGCATGAGGTTGTCTTCAATCCGTGTCTCCTCCTACTGCCTGCCTTCCACAGCACTTCCCAAACATATCACTTTACTTCTTCCCAACTCTTTGCTTTTACTGCCACAACAGTCTCAAATGTTTCCTTCTCCTGGCAGCACTCACCACTACTACTTCAATACTCCTAAGAGGGCTGTTGAGGCCATGAATGCACCAGTAAGCCTTAATTAGCCTGAACCACACTTCATCCGCTTCCTAACAATTACATTCTTCCCTTCCATTCCACCTTTTCTGTTCCTAGGTATGGCAGTCCAAGAATTGCTTACTAGAACTTATACTAGTTCTCGGGAACTCCTCTGCAGTTCTCAAGAAAGCATCTGAATTATGCTCTTGATGACACGAATTAGCTTTATGTTGTCCTGTGAGGAGCAGGGATTTGGACTCAGTGATCCTTATGGGTCCCTTCCAACTTGAGATCTTCTATGATTCTACAAAATATGGGAGCCTAGGAGTTAAGCACTAATTTACACATAGGCTTAAAGGCTTTGTGCAGTCTCTTATCAGTGCTGGTAAGTGTGGACTGGGAAAAGAAAAAGAGGAAATTAATCATTGCACAATGAATCAAAAGGTGGCAAACAAGATTTCAGGGCAAATAGAAGTCTGTGTTACAGCTCTGTGCACACAAATCAGTAGAGACACAGAATAGTTTGTGCAATGTTTCCCTCCCCACAGCCCACAGCTCCCAAAGGCAAGCTTCACTGGGGAGGAGCTGTTTGAACAAGGACACAGAGGCTGACCCTTTTTCAAGAGATTTCTGTGAAACTATCTGCAGCAGGGAAAAACATGCAAGACAGAAGCCCAGGAAGAGATTGCAAAGTCAACATGTGGGTTAACTGGAGGGTGGAGTGGGTGGTTTATGAAGTCCCAGTATACTGAAGTCTGCATCTAACTGCTCAACAAACACAGCAGTGCAGCGCTTTTGCATGCTCAGTTACCATTAAGTGTGACAACCAGGATGCCATAGCTCAGAAGGGGTGCTGAATATATATTCTCTTCTTTGTATCTAGCTGATGGCTGTGCTGCAAATTACGAGAAATGCGGTGCTTTCCTTTAAAAGCAAAAATGGAAATGGGATTCTTGTCAGCAGAGATATACTAGACTCCCATTAATCTCACTTTCTTGCCACTAAAAAGCAGAGTTCAAACATCCTGCAACCTTTACTGATAGCTAATAACTTGTCTCTCTGAGAGCTAAGAATAAAAAAAAAGAATTCTTACCGGAAAAATCAATGGGGCCCTTCCTCTCAATTGTGGCTTCTGTGTACCGAGTATATTGAACGTAAAGACTTGCACACTATTTTGACAGCACTCCATAAAGTAAAAACCCCACTATAGGCACCTGCAGCATCTTCTGCTGGTTAAGTAGAAGAGATTCTGGTTTTTGGGTACTGCAGGTTCCTAGAGCATCTCCACTGATACTTCATGTGCCTGCCCAGTTGCTGAAGGTTAACCATTCACACTGAGCATTTGCAAAACTGATCCAGTGACATGAAAATTCTCCAGTCCCACTGTTAAAACTGCCCCTGATTACTTTTGTATGTACTTTCTCTAAGACAAAATCATGTCAGTTAACCTTAAAAATGTACATATGCTCCAAGTATGTAGGAAGACAAACTATACCAGTAATTATTTATAACTCATATGATACATTTAGCTTTACAACAGTAACTCAGCACTCAATAGACACGTAATTGCTTAAAAAATAGTCACATCAAAGAATAATGATAGTGATAGATGGGAACCACAACAAATGTAACCGCTGGCAACTACTTCCATAAAAATCAAGTGATCAATTGTTCATATGAAACAAGCATTAAAGTCATGGGAAGGTAGACTGATCAAAGCAAAATCATTACAACCTGGGAAATCTGGACTTCTTATTAATTATTCTTCAAGTCTTACTGCCAATTCACTAGAGGCAGATTTTTTGATAGCGTGATGAGTGATTTGTAATGTGTGCCATGACTTATGGGGTAAACGTTGATTTATAATTCTATCTTCAATGTTGTTAGCCCTTCACATAGGAAGACATCTGACTATCACCAGTGGGACAATGTCTTTCAATTAGAAATGCCCCCAAAAAGGGCTGTACACTGAGAGCATCAAATCCACTGATCTGTGTTTCTGGTGGCTTTCAATTCCTGACAGGTCCTACTGAATAGGACCTGTTCAAACACAAACTGATGCTTGTATGTGCCCACACACATTGAACATGCTCTCTCCAGGTATCAAGTCATACAATCATATAATCTCAGAATGGTTTTGGTTGGAAGGAATCTTAAAGGTCATCTAATTTCAATCCCCCTGCCATGGGCAGGAACATCTTCCACTAGACCAGGTTACTCAGTCCCATCCAGCCTGGCCTTGAACACTTCCAGTCCACAACTCCTCTAGGCAACCTGTTCCAGTGCCTCATCACCCTCACAGTAAAGAATTTTTTCCTAATATTTAATCTAAACCTGCCCTCTCTCATCTTAAGGCCATTTCACCTTGTCCTATCACTATATTCCCTTGTCAAAAGTCCCTCTGCAACTTTCTTGTAGGCTCCCTTCAGATACTGGAGGGTGCTATCAGGTCTCCCCAGAGCCTTCTCATCTCCAAACTGAACAACCTCAGCTATCTCAACTTGTCTTCAAGGAGAGGTGCTACATCCCTCTGATCATCTTTATGACCTACTTTTGACTGACTACAACAGGTCCACATCCTTCCTGTACTGAGGATCCCAGAGCTGGATGCAGTACTCCAGGTGGGGTCTCACAAGAGCAGAAAGACGGGGTAGAAACACCTCCCCTGACCTGCTAACCATGCTGCTCTGGATGCAGCCCAGGACACAGATGGATATTTGGGCTGCAAGCACGTGTTACCAGCTCATGTCAAGCTTCTTATCACCCAAGTCCTTCTTGGCAGACCTGCCCTCAATCCATTCCCCATGCAACCCTTATTTGTGCTTGGGATTGTCCTGACGCAGGTGTAGAACCTGGCACTTGGTCTTGTTGAACTTGGTGTGGTTTGCACCAGGCCCTGTCTCATGTCTGTCAAGGTCTAAGCCTTGAACTGAAGCCAGCTACAAGGAGCAAAATAAATAATGAGAAATAAAATTTGTGGTGTTTATATAAAAGCATTAACATCCCTGTCCCAGACCCCATTCAGCCTCTCTATGCTGCACAGTCTATCCTTTCCCTACGATGATCCACGGCCTCCCTGCTGCCTGGTCCATTAGCTAGGCTAACGTGATGTTTGCAGTCACACAGCCACTGGTCACAGGGTCTTTCTGGAGAAGCAATATTTGCACCTGCTCTACACTTGATCTGGATTTCAGAAGTGCTCATTGGACAGTGCTAAATCCTTTTAACCCTCTGGCTGTCAACTCTGCAGCTTGAGAGGATGGCTCATTTAGAGGCACACCCTGGAAATCCTAGTCTGGTGCAAGCTGCCAAAGAAGGTCCCAGCCTTTCAGTGGCAACCATGGAACTGGACTGGGTCAGCTGATTCACTTCTCCAGAAGGTATACTGGGGCTAAGTGTAGATGGTCACAGAATATTTCCACATCTCAACCTATTCCATAAACATGAGGAAAACAAAGTTGATTTCCTTTACTTTTAGGCTGCTGTGCTACCTTGTGCACTCTACCACCAGTATATACTGAACAGCCCTACCTGCTCTGTTGCTTGGTTTATGTAAAAAAAATTGGGCAAATGCCTGTATCATTACCTCAGCGTCCTTCTATAACTTGGTTTTAAAGTTTCCTCCCTTTAGACAGACTTGCTGAAAAACTGAAGTCATGTTGGTGCAAGTCAGATTTTGGAAACCTGCCTTATTATCAGACATCTCTTTCATGCAGACAGCTGTACATTTTAATGTAAATGTCAATGGAAAGCTCAACCTCATGCATAGTTCTCTTCTTTTGTGTACTTTTCACCTAATTTATCCTTACAAAGTTCATATTTTCCTTTATATTTTTAAGAAACAGAATATCCTTGTTTCTCTGCCTTTATATAATTTATACATACACTTTTATAAATTATTTCTTTTGTAACAGCAATTCTTTCCCCATCAAATTCAATGATTTCCACTTCAAAAATGAGAAAAAAATTGAAAACAAGCTTTATAATATTTATAAATGAATGGTCCTTTCATTATAACAACATTAGGGTGTCTCCAAGGTACTACAAATAAAATAATTTATAGTAAACGAGATTATTATTTCTGGGAAAAGAACCACTTAATGTCAGTTTTCTGTGGGAAAAACCAAATTAGACTATTCCAATAGGGGTGCTCAGAAACACACAGCAAATATTTAAAAGCTTCAAAGATTCAAAACAACAAAGGAAAAACACATGCTGAGGAAGCAATTTGGAACAGGATATTTCTGTTCATCCTTATCGTAGGGAGGTAGTCTTACCGTCCTGAAAATGAGAATAGGAAGCCTATTTTATCACCGTGTTCTTCCAGTTTAATACCGGCCTATGTTCTAACAGCATAACTGAGGAGTAATGTAGTGTTGAGCCAAGCCTGGATATAGGGATCTAAAATAGAAATTGTTCAGCACTGAGAAAATGTGCACTGCTGCCCGAAACCCCCATAAACAGACCTGTGTGGCTACCATGAGCAAAGCAGTCATGGGGCTCAACTACTCATTTAGCCAGACTAAATGTGGCTCAACATACTGCTATAGCAATCAGCGAGTAATGGATCCCCTTCCAAAGACACCAGTACTACAAAATTAGTAACTCAGCTATACAGCCACATAGCTGAGCTGTTAAAAATCCAAAATGAACCTTGAAATGACAAATAGTCACTAGATATAGACATCAAGGAATGAATTAGAGGTTGATCTATATTCCTGGCCGTTTTTACTGTCTGAGTATGACTATCTCCTTCTCCCTCAGATGCCCACCATACCTTGCCAAATGTCTCAGCTGCAATTCTTAAATCAAAGGGGATAATGGCATTTGGAACTGCAAGATCAATAATGCAAAACATTCTGTCACATGGACATTGAGGAGCAGTCCCTATCTATTGCAAAGTACATTCAACCTGAAATCAGTCTCAACTCATTCTTGTGCTCTCATGTGCTCTGCTCTGTCTGTCCTGAAGTGTTCATGAGGCACTGTGGGGGCTCAGGCTATTTATCCTGAAAAACTACAGATCTGTCATCAAGTTTCGCTCCTCTGTTTCACCCACTCAAACACTTCAAGGAAAATTTTCCGATTTTGACTTTCCCCATGCTTGTTAGTGCAGAACAAACTGATTGAAGCACAAAGGTGGAGAAATTCTACTGGTTCTCTTCTACCTGTTTATATGATGTGAAGATCGATTCTAATTATTAGCATGTGAAATAACTCCTAGCATAACTGTTGGCAGTTTGAAGAAATTTTTGCTCTCTGCATGCAATATCGGCGTGAGCTAATTAATCCTCATGAGAACACCATCCTAAAGACAACAAAGTTAAGAGACAGAGGAATTAAAGCCAAAATGCAATGCAAAGATTTGTCGACCAGCTAAATGGACTTACTGATTTCAGGAATATACTTGAAAGCTTCTTAGGAGCCTAACAGCTAAGTGTCATTTGCACTTGTAGCAAGACATTTAAACAGCTCATTAGATTCTAATTATGAAGTAGGTAGGAATTAGATGAAATAGACGAAAAACCTGGTGCTAAGAAATTCATTGAAGACCCCACTGTTAGGACTGTGACTATACCGGTAGGTCTTAACTGCTCTGACCAGCCTCACCTGGGACCTTCAGATGAGGTTTTGCCCAAGGACCAGGAGCTCCCTGTAGGTTCAGACCTGGCCCTTTTATTCCCTGGCTCAGCTATGTTGTTAGCACACCTACCTTCCGCCCTATCTCCTAAATGACTCTTGGTCCTATGCCATAGCCTGCTTTAGTCTTTTCACTCGTCCCATCTCCTGCTGCTCCTGATTAGACTACCTGGATGGTTCCTTCTTCGCCTCATCTCCATGTGTGGAGCTCTTGATGGAACAGTCTGCCCAGCCTGTTGTGATTGGTTTGGCTTGGTTTGTCTTATGTTGTAGAGGGGTCTACTCCTTGACACACAAGACAGAAACAGGTTTTACGAGTCCTTCCCCTACTAGAATAAGTGCATGTAAGATCAAATCCAAAACTAGTGGTCCTTTTTAATAACTGCTTGCACATTTCTCTTCAACACATTTGGCCAAAATGCAATCTCAGCATCTGCATTGTAAAAACAGAAAAATGTCCTGAAGTTCTCCTGTACACCATGAAACTTACATGCAGCCAAAACTTGTCCAGAATGGAATATAATCTTATGTAAATTGTTAAATAAACAGGGTATATGTCACTGACAAAAAGTAAGAGGTCTATTTTGAAGGCCTTTGATATGGCTTCCCCACATGTTTGGTTTTGGGTTTTTTTTTTTCAACTAAAAAGATCTGATAAAAGCTTTGGAAACATGCAGGCCATTAATATATAATGAGAAAATACTCTGTTGATTACACAGTTGAAAAGGAAATCAAGATAGTAGGTAGAAAGGAGAGAAAAGAAAAGCACTTAGAGAAAAACAAAATGCAAAACATAGTTAGAAAGCAGTAAGTAAATTAATAGAATAATCTACAAATGAACAAAGTCAAGATCCAATTTTGCAGGTGATGATGGTAGTGGAGATCAATGCAGTTGTCAACATTTTCTTCCCTATCCATCACATCATTCAGAGTAATTCTGTTGAAACTCAATTAAGGAGGAAAACCACATGATTAGGAAACATGGACATAGTGACTTTAAAACATACAAATTGTGCTGCAATTCTTAATGACATAAAAAAGTAAAAAACTTATAGAGAAAAACTCACAGAGGGAAATGAGTTCAAACACCATTAGAAGTACATTTTCAGCTGAGGGCACGAGGGAATTCAGTTGTAGAACTTTTATTAAGTTTAATTGCTGTCATGGTATAAGGTCCCTGTGCATCAAGTTGCTAATGTACTCTATGAAGAATGGCTTTATTCTTCTGTAGATGCATTGAGGAAGAGAGTGAAAATAGTGATTTCACCATATTGTAGGCTCTGAACATCTAAAATCTTTTTTCTTGGAGCACATATTAGTGCTATTAGTCAGCTTTGACCTGCATGTTAGCAAAGGCCACTTGCAGTAGAGAAAAATAATCTCTATGTTGTTAACTATTCTGAACTAGTTTTTTACTCAAGGGATTGGTTTTGCCTCTTCTCATCATGCGCATGAATTTTATTAACGTTCTCTCTACAAATGTTCCCCATGTGGAATATGAGCTCAGCTGAACCCTTCAAATTAGGCCCCAGTTTGTCTAACTAAGTTCAGTATGTTGACTTCTCTGCCGTGACAACCTAGGGAGCAAGTGATTTACTGGCAACAGAGGATGTCAATGGAAAAAAGGAACCATCCCAAGTTAGCATTCCATTTCATTCTCCACAACAAATTGATGAAGTGTTGGAAAGCACTGACAAGGGTTGTGGATTCAGAGAAAGAGGCATCTGAAGTGATTTATAGGGTGAATATATTTAGCACCATCGAGATTTCTTATTTTTCTCAGATTACATGTCTATCTTTATCCTGGCTGTCTTCTGTCCTTTGTAGGATTGAAATGGCTGTTGAGAAGATGAATGAAAAAGTGTGAATATTTGTTATACATATGCCTGATATCCAGTGCTTTCAGCATCTTCTCCCTTTAATTGCTTTTATGTTTCTTGTTTTTTCTCTCTGACTGAATATTTCTTATTAAAGAGCCGAGAAATCAACTTTTGTGAGACCTGTTATGCAAAATGTGTGAATTCAATAACATATGACTTGGTTACAGGAATTTATGTCAGCTGAGAGAAAACTTTTCTATTTCCAAAAAAACTATATTCAGATGTCTGAAACCAAGCAACTGAAAGAACCAGCATATATTTAACCACATGTAGCTAGTTCTAGCCAGTATGAAGAGTCTAGGAGAGATGGAGTTAAATTGGGGGTGTCAAACTGAGTTGTCCGAAAATGGTGCTTAGCACAGCTTGGCATAACTTGGTTGAATAAGGATTATGAGGGGAGACAATTTGGAATATCAGTGTCCTTTTGAGGAGAAATTTATGATCACTATAACTGTGATTAAAGCCACTTGTCTGTCACATCTCTTGTCTATCAGCCTTTGAAGACTGCATTACACTGTTGTGTGACACAGGCCCTATTCCTGAGCAGCATGCTATAGAAGTCTAATGATGACTAAAAGGAAGTAGTATAGATGACAACTCACACAGAGAGGAGTGTCTAAAATTTTACTAATAGTATTTTCTGTGGAACAAGGTACAAGTCTAAGGTACAGATTCCATTATCCAGTATTTCGTGAGTGTGTCAAAGTGTGGGTCTAATGGAGACCTCAGGATGACTCTGTGAAGGCTTCATTAGTTTGAGTTTGGCTAAGCTTTAAGAATTGTGAGATGAAAAGAATAAACTAGGAGAATAGCCTTGTTTTAAAGTAGAGAAGGTCATACTGAGACATAATAGATAATAAGAAGGTTTAAAAGCATCCCAATTATCTCGGTGTTGGATTCAGGCTTAGTCTTACTCCATCAGTGTAGTGGGTTTCTGACATACAACCAGTTCCACACAACTACTCAGGTTCATAAAGAAAGCACTCTCCCTACCACCTCTGAGCTCTGACTGGGGTGTGCTTACAGCTTTTCTTGTCAGCTTCCCAGCCTCTCTGTGTCCATTCATTCTGTTAAGTGACACAAGGGCAGGGACTGTTCCCATACCATGGGCCAAATGGCAGTGTTCACACTACACAGAGCTGGCTCTGGGTCTTCTTTGTGTTCCATGTGGTGATTATGTGGCTCTAAAATCTTTTTGCGTGTTTTTTTCTTTCAATTTAAGTTGTCTAAGAATAGAAAAAGGGCCGTGTTCAAGGGTAGGGCTTCAACATATGAATGCCTATTGGGAATTGCCTGAGAATAGCCTGGCATGTGCTATTGCCTGCACAACAGTCAGGCACTATTTCAGACAGTGCTAACTGACACAGGCCAAAACTGTACCAGAGTTTGCTAGCAGCTAAGCAGCAGCTCAGTGTTTGAGCTCCTCTCCTAAATCTGTCTCATTTATAAACAGAAATACAGCCTTGGTTCTTCTCTTCTGCTTGTTCCACTGTGGGAAGTGCTGTTTGCCCATCTTTCTGTCCTGCTTCTGGCAGGAACATTCAGGTGCCCTTCTAGGAGAGGCCATGAAAAGTAGACATCCTTTTTGTTACCTGACTTATTTCTCTCAGAGCAATGCACAGAAAGCTATAGCAAAGTATACATATAGCAAACTGCAAACCTTGCAGGCTCAAGAAAAGATTGAAGAATATTACACTATTAAATCTGTCAGTGGCTGTCAGGCACTGTCCAGGCTCAGGAAGGCATTAAGCTGCCAAAGACCAGCTAGAACAGTGCGCCAGGCAGCAGGTCACATTGTTCTAGCACTTGCTGAGCATCTGCTACTGGTCCTGGTCAGAGGCAGGATACTGGGCAAGAGGTTTTGTCTGCTTGACAGGCTTGTCAGCAGGACAGCTTTTTTTAAGCAATCAGAGTAGCAATTTGACCTTCAAGGGAGAAGGACAAAGGGGAAAATGTATTCTTTGTTTTGCCTACTATGTTGGGTATGGGTAGCAGAATGCCAAAGAGGTGTTCTCTTAATTTCATCTAACCAATACCAAATTGAAGTGTACTCTTATTATTAGGCACATTTTCAGGATTGTCATGTGTTTATAAACACTGGCCTCTTAAGAAGAAAAAGGATTTTAAATATAAGAAAGCTATAAGCCTTAAGTCTCTGTTCTAATATTATTTTCTAGCCGTTTTGCCTACAAAGGATGACTCAGTTTTAGAAAATCACAGTCCCTGCCCAAAGGCAATACACATCAAAGAAATTACCTGTCATATTTTTCAATTGTGTGCAGTCATGCAATGATTCTATGATATTTATTTGGTACTGGGGCACAGCAAAGTGTACATAAAATTATCTTTCAGTATTTAGTAATACATGCATTTACTTTCATGCAGAGATAATTCACCTTCTTTTCTACCTGAGATATTTTAAAAAATTGTCCCTTGAAAAAAAAGATACGAGATCCACCCAAAGTGACATGCTATTATCAGTTTTGCGAATATAGGCATGAGAAAATCTATGCCAGAGCAAGCTAGGGTTTTTTTGTTCTCCATAGATAGTTGTATTTTTTTAGCTGCATAACAGTAGGACGCAGGTATCACAAGTAAAACCTGTGGCTGGCATGGCTCACGAGGTTCATATTTAATGTGGGAGCTTAGCCCAATATACAATTTACTTCACAAAGTGTCAGAGGCTGTTCTTATTGTAAACTCTCTGAGAGAAGAAGAAAAGGACTCAATATTTTAAGTAAACCAACTGTTCCCCATAAGACATCTGTAGACCTTGCAGGTGACTTTATCTTTGACACTGACAGATGGAGGCATGCTAGGACACCTGATGTGAAGTATTTCCCTGAAAAAGGGTCCACACGTGGTGCAGTGGAGCAGAGCCTGGCTGCAGCTCTGCAATGTGCCTCCAGCAAGGCTCTTTTATTTCAAGGGCTGTGCTATGAGGTACAGGCAAATTCTCCCTTCTTGCCTGGGCTACAGCACTGTAGAATGATCACTACTGTGCCCAGGGCCATATGTGCTGAAAATATTGATTAAGGGAGCAAAAATGAGACCAACCAGCTGCATCTGGTGTGAGGAGAGGCCATTGTGCTAAGCTCAGTTCTATAAGAATCTGTTGTATAAAACACATGTGTATTTCTGCAGCTGGGGGACAGGCAGCAGAATGTGTCCCTGATGGAACTGGAGAGTACAGCAGAGTACATCTTGCACAGTACACCAAAAATGGAAGAAACTCCTACTAGCTTTTTAAAAACATTTTGGTGACTCACTCATTTCTGTATCTCTTTGAAGGCGGCCAGGCACTGAGGGCATCTACCATGCTCTTCTGCATTCTAAGAATATAGCAGCAAATATCAGTGTCCCTTCGGATTACTTTTTCTCCTTCTCTCCCCTGAATCACACTGTCATAGAAATTCTTTAGGTTTTAGAATTACCAGCTGCAAAAAAAGGTAAAGGAATTGCCCTTAACCTTTAACTTTTCATCTAAAATTCCTGACAGGGTTAGTGATTAGCAAGGAATAAAAAATTAAGGCTATAACCACAAATCATGTAGGCAGGTATTTGCTAAATATCATGCCTATTTATCTCCAACACCTCCAGTTCCCTTGCTCTTGTCCCCAGATTATCTTAATCAGAGTTCTCCAAGTGTGCCAGCTATTTACTTCCCTAAGAAGGTATGCAGGAGAGAGCCAACTGATAACATAGTACATGCCACTTGTCTACCCAGAACTAGAACAACATTTCTAAATACTTTGCATTTCTTATAACAGCCAGGTAACGTGATGTTATTAATAACAAAGGTCATATCACGTTCAAACCTTACTTTTCATCAGAGTAAGATACAAAATTCAAGTTTAAAGCTATCAACATTTTTAAGAACCAGCAGTCAATTGATTTATTATTGTCCTTTCTTTATAAAATAAAGATCTTAAATGATACTGACCACAAGCAAGAGAGCTGGCAATACAAATTTTTGTTTCAATTATACTATTACATACCTTCTTCTTCTTTTGCCAAGTGTTTACCATTTAAGGAGTGTTGCCACAACATTCTGGTTTGTTTCTAGTTTTGGTAAAACACCACCTCCATTCCTGTGAATCAAATAAGGAGAGAACAGACTATATTAGATTTAAAAACTCATTTCAAAAACTTCAAAATTTACCCTAAGTCTTGCAATATGACAATGGGACAATCTGAGAATATTAGACCTTTTATTGCTTGTGTGAAAATCTGTTCAGATTTGGCCAACTCACAAACTAATAGAAATGCCATTTATGGGAAAGTTTAGGAGTACCTGAACTAGGTCTGAACACAATGCAAACATTGTTATTTGGGTCCCAATCCAGTGTCTCTGAGAGGCACTGCATTGCATTTGCACCTTTTGACTTTTGCTGCCTAAATTTCTGCACAGTGTCAGTAAAGCAAGCAAGCACCATCTGGTTGTTCACATTCAAGCATTTCCCCTAATCGGAGCTGGCAGAAAGCCTTATTCTTAAGCAGAAAGTCACACCACTGAATATAAAAAGTTTCATAAACATGAATCATGGGGGTCAGGAGGGAAATAGACTGTGCAGGAAAAGACTGCAGTGAACAGCTAAGAGACCTAGTTCTTTCTATTAAAACACTAGCGAGTAGTGATAAGTAAGCTGTCAGTTCTGTACTCTTGGTATGTTACTTAACAATGGAATTAGACAGCTCCTCGCCTCCCTGATCACTCTGCTCCCTGTGAACTTCTACACACTGTGACTAGCTGCTCTTGATTGGGCTTAGACAAGTCTTGACTATCGTAATTGTATGTTTGTTTATCATATACAGTCCTGAGAATCAGGAAAAAACCTTACAAACTACAGTCAGTGATATAGCATGATGAACAGTTGTCAGTGTTTTACAAGGTTTCTTCTGACTAGTTTCTCTGCTTTGAATCTGTTGGCAATGAATGCTAGCAAAACAAACTCAAGAGATTGCAAACACAAGGAAGGCAGCAAAACAATAAGCCACTTTTATTACACGAGTGCTAAAATTGCAAAGCTCTGTCATATTTCCCTCAAATATGGAATGCTGAAAAAAAGTTGAAAGGGAAAAAAAATGCCCTGTTATTTTGTGCAAAATGTTCAGTGCAGCTCTCTAAAATCAAGTAGCCCTAAAAATTAGGAGAGGCCCTTCATAAAAAGCTACTAAAATACACAGCCGTCTGTGTATTTTCAGTACACAGAGATAGCACAGAAATTACTGAAACTACTGCCAGAATAAAGCATGAGGTCAACTAGGTCATCTGCCTCCCCATCTACAGTATCCATGTCGCTCAGTACTTGTCTAATTTATTTTTAGTTTAATTGTTGAGGATTCAACACTATCTTAGGCAACTTAAGCAAGAGACAGACTACCTAATGCTTCTACCGCATTATCTCCATTGTTGCAACTCATACCCACTACTTCCTGTCTTCTCTGCAACATTTTATTCCTTTCCTCTTTTCTGCAAATTTGAAGCTGTATTATGCCTTCCCACAACCTTTCCTCTTCCAGACTAAACAACTGCCTTTTTTTCCATCTTTCCAAACAGGTCATGTTTCAGACCTTTTGACCTGTAACTTCACTGCAGTACTAATCACTCAAGGACAATATTCCCTGAAATGATGCAACTCAGATATACCAAGGTTAGGCTGGCTGCCCAGTGGAGGCAACAAATCATTCGGTTAAAACCATGCTCCTGTGTTGCTGATTGCTCATCCCCAGCCTGCCAGTTTGTTGATTTTAATCTTCTGTTGCATCTTATCATAAACTTCTTAATCCTCTTCCCAATACATCTGAGCAGCACATAGCACAGTCAAGCCCCACACACCTCCTACTGGGAATTCCCATGGTCCTTTGTGTGGACATCTAATAGCATTCAGAGTTCCAGCTTAAGCCCTTTGCAGGCTTGACAGGTGCCAAGTACATCTTGACCTCCAATAGACCTGAATTCACATGCTGTTCATGTAAAAGTGCTTACCACCACTCAAGTGGAAAGCATGGTCAAAGGACCTGGATTTTTAATAATTTTTCTCTGGCATCTTTTAAGCTCCCCAAAAGAAAATTAAACCTCTCTGGTGTGGTTTGTCAAGTTCAACAGCTTTTCCAGCAAGCCTTGTCCTTTTCCATGTTAGCACACTGACATTTCTCATTATGGATGGAGATCAGAATTATCACTGCTATCAGTGTTAGGTAGTTCTAGTCATGCATGAAATGAATTCTAAGGGGTTGAAGAGGGAAAAAACAAACAGAGTTATGAGGATGAAGCACAGGTAGTGCTGCATGATAATCCGAGTAATGGGTTTGTGGGGAATGCTGAATTTAACCCTTTGGCTGCTCAAACAGAACAAATTGGTAGAAAATATTTGCACAAAGTAGAACCAGGACCCAGATATGCAGGGGTTTCATATGTATGTTGTTTCAAACACCACCTTGTGATTCACATGTTTTAGGCAATCTGTACATCCAGAAAATGTGAAAGCTTCTCCTGACTGCAGTGGTGGATGATTTTGAGATCACTAGAGGAGCAGGGGGATAGAAGGTACTTTCATCTCTTTTGCATAGGTGAGACCTTAACTGTGCGTTTCCATGGTCCAGTACATAACTGCAATGCAAGGACAAATAAAACTGTTCCAAGACAGTCAGCTTCTTTTCCTTACCACTCAATTGCACTGTAACATTTTCTAGAGGGAAGCCAGACCAAAGGAAAGAAAACATGTTATTAAACATTAAAACAGTGTTTGCTTTCAGTGGCTGGAACAATTCTTTCCCAGGAGACCTTCCCACAAGATCTGTTCTCTCTTAGAACACTCACTTACTCAGGACTTTCACTTGCTTTGTCTTGAATTTTCTAAGCAAATTATTACTTTCAGGTTTTCGGAAGAGATTTTTCTTTTCCTAAAGGTGATGTTACTTGAACCCTGTGACTCAGTTCTCTGCTAGTCCAGATGCAGATCAAACTTGCATAAAATTCTAATTATCCTGAAAGCAAATAAAGATGTTTCTATATGGTGGCTACACCATATTAAACATACTAATCATATTTTTTAAGGTTTCTGTACAGCAGAAAATACCCACAATTTTATGGGTGGTTCTGAACTTCTCCTAAAAGAACAAGAACCTATGTGTCTGAACTTTGCCAGAGAAAAGAAGATGTATTGAAAGGCTCTAGATGTCTTGCAGGCAAAGCTCTCCCTAGCTTTCCTGTGGCAGCTCTGACAACCTTCTTGAGGACAGTTCTGCATGTTTGGGACACTTGAGGCTTCGTGCATTTGAAGGGAGGAATATGCTAATGATATTTAAGCAATTTTGAAGAACTCTTTCATTCTCTGAAACTATTGAAGCTTTCTGAAGCCATTTAAGGGCAAGACAGGATTTTCTGGGAGTTACTGGCCTTCTAAGCATGCTCTGATTATCTTGCTATGGTTGGAGGTGCCAAATTGAATGTTCAAATGGGCACAAGACAGTGAAAGATATTTTATTTGAGAAATAAAGCAGGAGTCAGAAGTAGATCAAGAACCAAGCAGAGCTGAGAATTAGTACTGGAAACTGTTGGAATCCAATGCACATATTTACTTCTGAAATAATAGCGGATAATGGACTAGTAGTAATAATAATAAATGGAAATATTTCAGGGTTAACTTTTATTTTCACCATGTAGCTTGCTACTCTCTGACTCCTCAGAGTCTATAGGAAAAGGACTTGTGAGTGTCTGAGAAGCAACACTTCTGTCTTTACTTGCTGTGTAGAAAAAAAGGAAGAAATATAGTTTATGGAGAACACCGGTTTAAGGAAGGGAAAGCTGTCTTAGTAGCTGATGGAAGGCTCTGATAGGCCTTGGAGGAACGATGAAAAGCAACCTTTCTGCAGGAGCACCTTCAACTGCTCCCAGGCATTTTCTGGCATTCAGAGAAGCATGTATGGATATTTATGTAGGGATAAAAGTTATGCAGATACCTACATGCAATGGGAGGACATGGTCCTAATTATACATCTTCCTGAATTTGTATACAGGCTAGAATTACTCGTGTCAGCTGCTATGTGTTTTCCCTCTTACCCTGCATGAGAATGTAAAGTAAAATCCAAGAGAAAACAAAAAAGGCTCTGTTTTGCATGCTTCCCTGGAGTGAGGCATCATGAGCACCAAAGTTTTCTAAAAAGAAAAATGTCCTTTAACAAAGCCATCTGGCATCCAACAACAAGGAGCTTTGATTCCTCACTGTGACCAATTTCCTGAGATGAGCCAGTTACTGTTAGTGCCAGAGTAGTGAGAAAAAGGAGGGGGTACCTGTGCTTATCATCTGTAGTTCAATATGCTGCAACAATACTTGGAGAGCTTCTGGTTGTCTACAGCCAAAAAGTGCTCCAAGAGATAAGTATCATTATTTGATGTTTCTGCCAACCTCTTCCAATTTTCAAAGGCATATGTAGAGGCTTGCATTAGTTGTGCTCTAACATGGGATCAGGGCTGTCATCCTGGAACAGAGTGCTCAGAAGTACTTAAGATTTATCTAATTATACTTCAAATGTTTGAAAGATGGAAGTGGTAGTTATCTCTAAACTTTGCATTATGAAACTACTGTTTGGTAAATTAAAAGCCCTCTTTTTTCATCAAATATTTAGAGAAAAATTCAGGCAGTCATTTCACTGTGTCAGTGGCAGCATTGCCATTAGTCATGACAGTGAAAAATGGACCCTTAAAAGCCTGAAAAATAGACACCCAGAACTGGTGTTTAGCCCAGCAACTAAAAAGTCATCAGCTGAGCTCTTAGGAGTTTTGAAAGGTGAGCTGCATGGCAAGATATTGGGGGTCAGTTGACACAGATCATAGAATCACAGAATCATAGAATGGCCTGGGTTGGAAAGGACCTCAAAGCTGATCTAGTCCCAACCCTCTAGCCATGGTAATTTTTTCCTAATATCTGAAGTAAAACTACCCTGCTTCAGTTTAAAAACATTTCCCCTTGTCCTGTCACTACATTCTCTTGTAAATAGTACCTCTCCAGCTTCTGGGCTGCAGATGCCTATGTCGGGTCATATTGAGGTTTTCATCCACAAACACCCCCTAATCTTTCTCCCCAGGGCTAGTCTCAAGCCATTCTCCAGCCTGTACTTCTGCTTGGGATTGCCCTGACCCAGGTGCAGGACCTTTCACTTGGCCTTGTTGAACTTCATGAGGTTTGCACAGACTTACCTCTCACATCTGTCCAGGTCTCTCTGGATGGCATCCGTTCCTTCCCCAGTACTGACCCCTGAGGAACCACTTGGTCTCCAATTGGACATTGAGCCATTGACCACAACTCTTTGAGTGTGGCCATCCGGCCACTTCCTTATCCACCAAGTGGTCCATCCACCAAATCCACATATCTCCAGTTTAAAGGCAAGAATGTTGTGCAGGACAGTGTCAAATGCTTTGCACAAGTCCAGGTAGATGACATCTCTTGGCCTTCCCTCATCCACCTCTGCTCTTATTTCACCATAGAAGGCATCCAAATTTGTCAGGAATAGTTTGCCCTTAGTGAAGCCATGTTAGTTGTCAGCAATCACCTCTTTGTTTTCCATGTGCCTTAGCAGAGTTTCCAGGAGAATCTGCTCCATGATCTCACCAAGCACTGAGGTGAGACTGACTGGCCTGAAGTTCCCTGGGTCTTTCTTATTTTCCTTCTTAAAAATGAGGGTTATGTTTCCATTTTTCCAGTCAGTGGGAACTTGACAGGACTGCCATGACTTCTCAAATGTGATAGTTAACAGCTTAGCCACTTCATCTGCTGGTTCCCTCAGGACCTGTGGATGTATCTCATGAGGTCCCATGGACTTGTGCACCTTCAGGTTCCTTAGATGTTCATGAGTCCTGTCATGTCCTACAGCAGGCATGGGGATGGCAGTCATGACTTTGAATACGTGGTTTTCTTCCTGGCAGAATATCACAGGTATGGACTCCATTCCTAGAAACATTATGTGGGAAGACAGAAAACATTTTTAAGTCACAATTCCAAAAGAAAAGCCCAGTTCAGCCCTGGAACACCATTAAATGCAGATATCCAAGGTTTATTTTAGCTTCAATGATTGATATAGTCAGGCTGATACAGCACTCTTTACAGTTCTGTTCAGGCAAAGTCAGATTTCAGAAGTAGTTCACATCACTGTCTCTTCTATGTACTTAACAGAACTGTGAAGCTGTCAAAACCCCATAAAAATCCCACGTGTGTGTCATGTAGCAGCTGAATCCGTAAAATGTCCTACTAAAGCCAATAGGACAAAGTTACATCTTTGGTACTGTAGCATCTTCACTGATAGCATAAATGACCCCTATTTATATGGGAGGGCTTCTGTATTTTAGGAGGGCATCAGTGGATATGAATTGAATAAACTTGGAGGTAAGAGAAGCACAAGTATCTTCCAAGCTCCTCAAATCTCAAAATGAGACCCAGGGATTTCAAGAAAACATTCGATCCTATGTTAAAAGCCTGAACTCCACCTTCTCTAATCAGCTGGGGAAATAAATTACATTCCTGCACTGAATCACTCCCTTCAAAGACAGTCAAGATTAGCCCAAAAACAGCAAAGGGATTTCAGTGGGTCCCACAGCCATAAACCTCCCTTTACTTCTCTCTCTGGTCTTCTTGGGAAAATCTAGTTAAGCTCCCCCATATTTATCAGATTGGGTTTGGGGAGCTTTTTTTTTGCAGGCTACTGTATAATGCTTATCCTCAAGTGCTCAATAAATCTTGAAATAGAACAATAATGTAATTTTACAGTGAAAGCTTAAATTGAAATATTATCCCCTTGTGAAAGCCCAGACTAAAGCATAAACCACTGGTTGACTGTGCCCAAAAGGCTGTATCACATCTGCTCTCATTCACAGCCCTGAGGCTGATGACACTACCTCAATTGCTCAAGAAGGGCAGCCACAGCTTTCAACAAAAGACCAAGAAAAAAATAATATTCTTCAACACAAATAAATTTGGCACACTTAAAAAGAATTCTTGTCTTTGTGGACAAGAAATCTTTTGCTTCTGGATGCCAAAGCCAAATGATGAGGCATCTCACTACCTGCAAAAGTAAAAGGCTACTATCACTTGCAGCCTAGCACTGGTATCAGAACTAAGCTGTTGTATCCTCTAGATATCCTTGTTCCCTTTTCCATATTGTGTCCCGTTCAACACCCTTCATTCCAAAAAGTACCATCTTCAGAGAATATCAGTAGGATTGGCTGTTTCAAGTAGCGTTGCTTCATTGCACACAGGCTGAGCTTCTGAAGATCTGAAGTGTGGCTGGTTTACTGGCATTCAGCTGACACCCTGTGAAAGTGATGTATGTCCTGTTTACTGACCGAATAATAACTAAGAGCCAATTTCAGGGATCCCACCACCCTCAGGGATCCCACCAGCCTCAAGTAGCAAAGCACTTAGAAATCCTCCCTGTTCTACTCCAGCTGTGTATGTACAGCACAAGCCCACTGCTACCATGTCCTGCAGAAACTACACACCCCAAATACAACCCTTTCTCAGAGGATACTCTTTTCTCCTTTCTCAGGGAAAACACTTCAAGTTTTACCAGCTTTCCCTCAGTCATCACTTTTTAACTACCTGTAGAAAGATCTGTACCCAGTATAAGGCAGTGTTTTTAGCTCTATCTAGATCCAGCCAGGATTCTGATCATCCCATCCCGTCCCATCCCATCCCGTCCCATCCCATCCCGTCCCATCCCATCCCATCCCATCCCATCCCATCCCATCCCATCCCATCCCATCCCAT